>NC_141005.1:50913027-51165527 GCF_052327205.1 Somniosus microcephalus
GCAGCCGGCGGCCCGATCGCGGGTGCCCGATGTCGGAGCCGGTACCGGGGGTGGCGGGCCCGGTCGGGTCCGGGACGCCGACGCTGAGGTAGGTCCCGGGGGCGGCGCTGCGAAGGGTATTGCGGTAGGGGTCGGGCCCGAGTCCCAGGGTCGCGAGCAGTACCTGGAAAACGCCTCCTGGTCCTGATGGGCCACCTCCAGGGAGAGAGCGAGGGCTTCAGCTTTGTCCAGGTCGAGGTCTTTAGCTTCAAGCAGTCTTTGCCGTGAGTAGTCGGACCGTAGGCCTTTCACAAAGGCATCGCGGATATTATCTTCCGTATTTTCAACAGCCGTCACCGCTCTAAAGTCACAGTTCCTGCCGAGTGCTCTTAGCGCCCGTAAAAATTCAGCTACAGACTCTCCTGGCTGTTGCGGGCGGGATCTTAGGAGGTGCCTGGTGTACATGTAATTTACCGGGCTGCGGTACTGCTGTTTCAGTAGGTTGATAGCGGCCTCGTACGTAGTCGTGTCCTGTATGAGTGCGTATACTCTCGGGCTCGCTTGGGCGTTCAGAAGTCTTAGTTTGGATCTCTGCGGGGCGCCGGATTCTTCCAGGTAGGATTCGAAGCAGTCCAGCCAGTGTTTGAAGTTGAGGGCTGCGTTTGGTGCCTGTGGGTTTAGATCCAGGTATGGTGGTTTCAAGGCTTGCAGCCAAGCCGGCTGGTGTGGCCCGTTGTCTGGAGGCTGCTGTTGCTGTGCTGCTGGGTGAGCTCCTTGCTGTTGCTGTTCATTATCAGACATCTTTAAAATTTAGTCAATAAAATTGATATGCCTATCAATTAGTCCAATAAAAGGCGACGAGTTAAGAACGTAACTGAAGGTTTTTATTGGCTAAATAACAGAGCCCACCCTCGTGGGTGATCCGATCCAACAGGGAGGAATACTAGCCAGTCAGCTACCTTTATACCTGGGCAGGTAATGGGCGGAGTCGGAGGTGGTCAGCCCAGGTATAACAGTGCGACAAGAGGCGACCTCGTGTAGTGATGTGACAGTGAGAACAGTGAGAACAATATACAGTGATAACTATAACAGTGGTTTACCACAATACTCCCATGACCCAGTCACATTTTGGTTGATGATTATACACCATTGTAACAATTAGTGACAGCTGAAGTGGAATAAATAGCACCTGCAGACCCAAACAGGCTGCTTCAATTTTAAAACTAAAGTAAAATACTAGAAGTAAACAGCAGCTAAAAAAAAGAGCTCCAGGACTCCAAGACATAGAAACATAGAAGTAGGCCATTTGGCCCCTCAAGCCTGCTCCGCCATTTAATGAGATCATGGCTGATCATCCAAATTCAGGAGCCTGTCCCTGCTTTCTCCCCATATCCCTTGATCCTTTTAGCCTTAAGAAATATATCTAACTCCTCCTTGAATATATTTAACTAGCTGGGGAGCCCCGCGTTGCGAGGGCAATTTTGGGGCGCTTGGTCTCCCTGCCCCTGTGTGTCCCCCCTCTCCCTGTCATGTCATCTCCCTGTCCTCTCCCTCCCTCCCCCGCTCCCCTCTGTCCCTCTCTCCGGCCCCTCCCCCTGCCTAGCGCCCGAGGTCCGGAGCTGCGGTCCCCCGCGTATCTCGCGGCTGATGGACGGCCGCTGTGGGCGGGCGCATGCGCGGTCAGTGCGGGCCCCCCGCGATTTCCCGAGGCTCTTCCCCACCCCCCCCCCCTGCGCGATTTCCCGAGGCTCTCCCCCCCCCCCCGCGATTTCCCGAGGCTCCCCCCCCCCGCGATTTCCCGAGGCTCCCCCCCCCCCCCCCGCGATTTCCCGAGGTTCTCCCACCCCCCCCCCCCCACCCCGGCGATTTCCCGAGGCTCTCACACCCCCCCCCCCCCTCCTGCGATTTCCCGAGGCTCTCCCCCACCCCCCGCGCGATTTCCCGAGGTTCTCCCACCCCACCCCCCCCGTGATTTCCCGAGGTTCTCCCACCCCCCCCGTGATTTCCCGAGGTTCTCCCACCCCCCCCCCCGCGCGATTTCCCGAGGTTCTCTCCCACCCCCCCCCACCCCAATTAAATTGTTATTTAATTCCCTAACACATCATTAAAATATTTACCTTAGTTCCCTAACACACACAGTGTGGGGGAAAAAATTGTGAAATCAAGATGGCGGCCACTCACCTCGGTTCAGAAGGATAAGGCCCACCCACACGCGCACCGATTGGTCGACAGGTCAGGTCACCGAAGCGTAGGATTGGTCAATCGTCGAGTCACTCGACACTCAACTGTAGGAAGGAACCCGCCGTCCGATTGGTGGACCTCGACGTCACACGGTCGCTAATGAGATGCTAATGAGTGCAACGCTGAATGTTTTTGGGATACCATGGGCGGGATTTTTGTCCGGCCGAAACGTAAATACGCCTATGACCGGTCCGGAATCGCAAGCTTTCTTTTGAGGTGACGCGCTCTGTAACTTTCAAACGTATAGAGAACAGACGGACAGACAGACATCGGGACAGACAGACAGAAGAGCTCTTTTATATATATAGATGAATTGGCCTCAACTGCCTTCTGTGGTAGAGAATTCCACAGGTTCACCACTCTCGGTGAAGAAATTTCTCCTCATCTCTGTCCTAAATGGCTTACCCCTTATCCTTAGACTGTGACCCCTGGTTCTGGACTCCTCTGCCATCAGGAACATCCTTCCTGCATCTAGTCTGTCTAGTCCCGTTAGAATTTTATAAGTTTCAATGAGATCCCCCTCATTCTTCTAAACTCTAGCGAATACAAGCCTAATCGACCCAATCTCTCTCCATACGTCATTCCTGCCATCCCAGGTATCAGCCTGGTGAATCTTCGCTGCACTCCCTCCATGGCAAGAACATCCTTCCTCAGATAAGGCGACCAAAACTGCACACAATACTCAAGGTGCGGTCTCACCAAGGCCCTGTACAACTGCAGCAAGACATCCTTGCTCCTGTACTCAAATCCTCTCGCTAAGAAGGCCAACATACCATTTGCCTTCTTAACCGCCTGCTGCACCTGCATGCTTAGCTTCAGCGACTGGTGCACAAGGACACCCAGGTCTCATTGCACTTCCCCTTCTCCCAATCTATTGCCGTTCAGATAATAATCTGCCTTCCTGTTTTTGCCACAAAACTGGATAACCTTGCATTTATCCACATTATACTGCATCTGCAATGCAGCTGCCCAAATCATACTGGAGTTTCTCTGCATCCTCCTCACAGCGCACACACCCACCCAACTTTGTGTCATCTGCAAACTTGGAGATATTACATCTAGTTCCCTCGTCTAGGTCATTAATATAGATTGTGAATAATGTACCTCAAGCTGGAATTGATTCATCTGACAGCGGAAGAAATAGATAAAGAAGGATACAAGCTTAAATATTTAAACTGGAAGCTACAAAGGAGAATGCAAAGGTAGAATAAAACAGCAACACCAACACTTGGAGGAGTAAGAGCATCAAGGTACATACAAAGCAGAGGAAATGGAGGGACAGCGCCAATGTGCACTTCAACGAGCATAAAAGGTTGAACTGTACTACCAATGAGACCAGTGAGTTGGGGGTCTGGCTGATCCAGTCCATAACTGCCAAATATTTATGCTAAATTGTAAACAAGGCAACGTCTGACCAAGATTTTTTAAGGAGATAGTTCATAAACCACCGTAAGTGGAATAAAGAAATTTGGACTGAGAAGCTGGTACCATCACAGCATTAAAGTACTTAATGCATTTCACATGCAGATCCCAACGGGCAGTGTGCACGACAGTACTGTAACGAGTGACTTGTCACTGCTTTTGACTTACACTAGAGCATATGGCACAAATTTAAAAAGGTGATGGTACTTAGAGAACATGCAACAGAATTGCAGTTGAGGTTGGACAGGAAGAAAGGGAATGGGTGACCAACAGGCAGAGTACTAGGCGCAGGCAGGTAGTGCAGGGGTCCCCTGTGGACACCCCCCTCTCAAACAGATACACCACTTTGAATACTGTTTTTGGGGGGGGGGGGGGGGGGGGGGGAGATGGCTTATCAGCAGCAGCCAACTTCCTGGCACCAGGGGTGGCTCTGCTGCACAGCATGGGAGTAAAAAGAGGGGTAGAGCTATAGTAATAGGGGATTCTATTGTAAGGGGAATAGATAGGCATTTCTGCAGCCGCAAACAAGACTCCAGGATGGTGTGTTGCCTCCCTGGTGCAAGGGTCAAGGATGTCTCAGAGCGGCTGCAGAACATCTTGGAAGGGGAGGGTGAACAGCCAGTTGTCGTGGTGCATATAGGCACCAACGATATAGGTAAAAAGCAGGATGAGGTCCTAAAAGCGGAATATAGGGAGTTAGGAGGTAAATTAAAAAAACAGGAGCTCAAAGGTAGTAATCTCAGGATTGCTACCAGTGCCACGTGCTAGTCAGAGTAGAAATAGAAGGATATTTCAGATGAATACGTGGCTAGAGGAATGGTGCAAGGGGGAGGGATTCAAATTCCTGGGACATTGAAACTGGTTCTGGGGGAGGTGGGACCAGTTCAAACCGGACGGTTTGCACCTGGGCAGGGCTGGAACCGATGTCCGAGGGGGAGTGTTTGCTAGTGCTCTGGGGGAAGGTTTAAACTAAATGGCAGGGGGTTGGGAACCTGAGCAGGGAGACAGAGGAAAGGGAAACAAGGATAAAAGCAAAAGATAGGAAGGAGAAAAACAAAAGTGGCAGTCAGAGAAATCAACGGTTTAAATCAAATGTGGCCACAGTAAATAATAATTCTAATAGGTCTAAGAGCGTTAAAAAAACAAGCCTGAAGGCTTTGTGTCTTAGTGCGAGGAGCATTCGTAATAAGGTGGATGAAGTGGCTGCGCAAATAGAGGTAAACAAATATGATTTGGTTGGGATTACGGAAATGTGGCTCAAGGATGGTCAAGGCTGGGAACTCAACATCCAGGGGTATTCGATATTCAGGAAAGATAGGCAAAAAGGGAAGGGAGGTGGGGTAGCATTGCTGGTTAAAGAAGGGATTAACACAATTGTAAGGAAGGATATTAGCTCTGATTATGTGGAATCTGTGGGGGTAGAATTGGAAATACTAAGGGGCAGAAAACGTTAGTGGGAGTGGTATATAGACCTCCAAACAGTAAGGCAGAGGTTGGGGATGGCATTAAAAGGGAAATTAAAGAAGCGTGCAATAAGGGCACAGCAGTCATCATGGGTGGCTTTAATCTACATATAGATTGGGCTAACCAAATCAGTAACAATACTGTGGAGGAGAAATTCCTGGAGTGTTTACGGGATGGTTTCCTGGATCAATATGTCGAGGAACCAACCAGCAATCAGGCCATCTTAGGCTGGGTATTATGTAACGAGAAAGGATTAATTAGCAATCTTGTTGTACGAGGCCCCTTGGGTCGGAGCGATCATAATATGATCGAATTCTTCATTAAGATGCAGAATGAAGTAGTTGACTCAGAGACTAGGGTCCTAAATTTAAATAAAAGGAAACTACGATGGTCTGAGGAGCGAGTTGGGTAGGATTGATTGGGGAATGTCACTCACTCAAAGGGCTGACGGTGGATAGGCAATGACAAACATTCAAAGACCGAATGGATGAACTACAGAATTTGTTCATCCCAGTTTGGCATAAAAATAAAACCAAAAAGGTGACTCAACCGTGGCGAACAAGGGAAATTAGGGATAGCATAAGATCCAAGGAGAGGACACATAAATTGGCCAGAAAAAGCAATAATCCTGAGGATTGGGAGCAGTTTAGGATTCAACAAAGGAGGACAAAGAGATTAATTAAGAAGGGGAAAATAGAATATGAGTGCAAGCTTGCAGGGAACATAAAAACTGACTGCAAAAGCTTTTATAGATATGTGAAGAGAAAAAGATTGGTGAAGTCAAGCATAGGTCCCTTGCAGTCAGAATCAGGGGAATTTATAATGGGGAACAAAGAAATGGCAGACCAACTAAATACATATTCTGGTTCTGTCTTCACAAAGGAGGACACAAATAACCTCCCAGAGATGCCGGGGAACATAGGGTCTGATGAAAGGGTGGAACTGAAAGAAATCAGTATTTGTAGGGAAATGGTGTTAGGAAAATTGATGGGACTGAAGGCCGATAAATCCCCAGGGCCTGATAATCTACATCCTATTAAACTGGTGTAATTTAGAGGGATTGATTTAATCTAATTAAATTTAAAAAAATTATAATTAATTACATAGAATGGAGCAGATGATGTGTTACTGTTGCGAGATGTGGGAGCCGGTAGACCCCATTGAGGCTAACGGTGATTACATCTGTGACAAGTGTCTGCTGCTACAGGATCTCCAGCTCCGTGTTGATGAGCTGGAGTTTGAGCTTCAGATACTGCGACACATCAGGGAGGGGGAGAAGTACCTGGACTCTGTGTTTCAGGAGGTGGTCACACCTACGAAGTTAATTAATTCAGATGTAGCCCATGGTCAGGGACTGGACGGTGTGACCACGAGTGAGGCAGGTACGGGGATCCAGAAGGTAGTGTTGGAGGAGCCGCAGCCCTTGCTCTTGTCCAACAGGTTCGAGCTTCTTACTCCCTGTGGAGACGGAAGCAGGGGCTGCAGGGAGGATGAGCAACCTGGCCACAGCACCGTGGAGAGGGGGGCCATTCAAGAGGGGGGAGTAAATAGAAATGTTGTAGTGGTAGGGGATAGTATTATTAGGGGGATAGATAGAGTTCTCTGCAGCTAAGAGCGAGAGTCCCATAGGCTGTGTTGCCTACCCGGTGCCAGGGTTAAGGACATCTCCTCTGGACTGGAGAGAAACTTGGAGTGGGAGGGGGAGGATCCAGTTGTCGTGGTCCATGTTGGTACCAACGACATAGATAGGACAAGGAAGGAGGTTCTGCTGAGGGAGTTTGAGCAGCTAGGGGCCAAATTAAAAAGCAGAACCACAAGGGTAATAATCTCTGGATTATTACCTGAGCCACGAGCGAATTTGGCTAGGACAAATAAAATAAGAGAGTTAAATGCGTGGCTCAAAGACTGGTGTGGGAGAAATGGGTTTTGCTTCCTGGGACACTGGCACCAGTACTGGGACAGGAGGGAGCTGTTCCGTTGGGACGGGCTTCACTTGGCCAGTGCTGGGACTAGAGTCCTGGCGGATCATATAACTAGGGCTGTAGAGAGGGCTTTAAACTAACTAGTGGGGGGGAGGTTCCCAGAGAGCAAATAATACAAACGACAACAGAGAAGGTCATAGACTTAGGTAGCAGTGGGGAAATTAAAAACCAGAGCGTGTCAGGAAGGGGTAGAAGGTGTGGAGTAAAAGGTAAAGTAATAAAAAGGGCAATAGCAGGAACTAAGTGTCACAAAACATATTTGAAAGTTCTCTATCTGAATGCACGTAGCATTCGTAACAAAATAGACGAGTTAAAGGCACAAATAGCTACATATGGGTATGATCTTGTGGCCATTACAGAAACATGGCTGCAGGGTGACAATGCCTGGGAATTAAACATACCAGGTTATTTAACAATCAGGAAGGACAGGCAGGAAGGAAGGGGAGGTGGGGTGGCTATGCTAATAAAGGAAGGAATCACTGTAATACAGAGAAATGATATTGGGTCAAAGGATCAGGATAATGAAACAGTTTGGGTGGAGATAAGGAATAATAAGGGGAAAAAAACACTAGTGGGTGTAGTATATAGGCCTCCGAACAGTCGCAACTCGGTTGGACGGAGTATCAATCAGGAAATAGTTGAGGCTTGTAATAAGGGAACATCTATAATTATGGGGGATTTTAACTATCATATAAATTGGACGAATCAAATTGGGCAGGGCTGCCTTGAGGATGAGTTCATTGAGTGTATTAGGGATGGGTTTCTTGAGCAGTATGTAACTGAACCAACCAGGGGGCAAGCAACCTTAGATCTGGTCCTGTGTAACGAGACAGGATTAATTAAAAATGTCCTAGTAAAGGATCCCCTTGGAATGAGTGACCATAACATGGTTGAATTCCATATTCAGTTAGAGGGTGAGGAGGCTGTATCTCAAACAAGCGTGCTAAGCTTGAATAAAGGAGACTATGAAGGTATGAGAGCGGAATTGAGTAAAGTGGATTGGGAAAATAGGTTAAAGGATAAGACTATACATGATCAGTGGTGTACATTTAAGGAGTTATTTTACAAATTCCAAAAAAAGTATATTCCACTGAGAAAAAAAGGGTGGCTAAGTAAAGAAATTAAGGATAGTATTCGACTAAAAACAAGGGCATATAAGGTAGCCAAATCTAGTGGGAGGATAGAGGATTGGGAAAACTTTAAAAGACAGCAAAAAATAACAAAAAGATTGATTAAGAAAGGGAAGATACATTATGAAAGTAAATTAGCAAAAAATATAAAGACAGATAGTAAGAGTTTTTATAGTTATATAAAAAGAAAAAGGGTGGCTAAAGTAAATGTTGGTCCCTTAGAGGATGAGACCGGGAAATTAATGGAGATGGCAAAAACACTGAATGAATATTTTACATCAGTCTTTACAGTAGAGGACACCAAGAATATCCCAACACTTGACAAGCAGGGGGCTATAGGGGGGGAGGAGCTAAATACGATTAAAATCACTAAGGAAGTAGTACTTGGTAAAATAATGGGACTCAAGGCGGATAAATCACCTGGACCTGATGGCTTACATCCCAGGGTTTTGAGGGAAGTGGCGGTAGGGATTGTGGATGCATTGGTAATAATCTTCCAAAACTCCCTGGACTCAGCAAAGGTCCCGGCAGACTGGAAAACTGCTAATGTAACACCCTTATTTAAAAAGGGCAGTAGACAGAAGGCTGGAAACTATAGACCGGTTAGCCTAACATCTGTGGTAGGTAAAATTTTGGAGTCCATTATTAAGGAGACAGTAACAGGACATTTGGATAATCATAATTTAATAAGACAAAGTCAGCATGGTTTTATGAAGGGGAAGTCATGTTTGACAAATTTGCTGGAGTTCTTTGAGGAAGTAACATATAGGGTGGATAAAGGTGAACCAGTGGACGTAGTGTATTTAGACTTCCAAAAGGCATTTGACAAGGTGCCACACAAAAGATTATTGCTTAAGATAAAAAAAATCACGGGATTGGGGGTAATATTCTGGCATGGATAGAGGATTGGCTATCTAACAGAAGGCAGAGAGTTGGGATAAATGGTTCATAATCAGACTGGCAATCAGTAACCAGTGGTGTTCCGCAGGGGTCAGTGCTGGGTCCCCAACTCTTTACAATCTATATTAACGATTTGGAGGAGGGGACCGAGTGTAACACGTCAAAGTTTGCAGATGATACTAAGATGGGAGGGAAAGTAGTGAGTGAGGAGGACATAAAAAACCTGCAAGGGGACATCGACAGGCTAAGTAAGTGGGCAGAGATTTGGCAGATGGAATACAATACTGGAAAGTGTGAGGTTATGCACTTTGGCAGGAAAAATCGTAGAGCAAGTTATTATCTTAATGGCAAGAAACTGGAAAGTACTGAAGTACAAAGGGATCTGGGGGTCCTGGTGCACGAAACTCAAAAGGTTAGTATGCAGGTGCAGCAAGTGATTAAGAAGGCCAATGGAATGTTGGCTTTCATTGCTAGGGGGATAGAATATAAAAATAGGGAGGTATTGCTTCAGTTGTACAAGGTATTGGTGAGACCGCACCTGGAATACTGCATACAGTTTTGGTGTCCATACTTAAGAAAGGACATACTTGCTCTCGAGTCAGTACAAAGAAGGTTCACTCGATTAATCCCGGGGATGAGGGGATGGACATATGAGGAGAGGTTGAGTAGATTGGGACTCTACTCATTGGAGTTCAGAAGAATGAGAGGCGATCTTATTGAAACATATAAGATTGTGAAGGGGTTGGATCGGGTGGATGCAGGGAGGATGTTCCAGATGATGGGTGAAACTAGAACTAGGGGGCATAGTCTTAGAATAAGGGGCTGCTCTTTCAAAACTGAGATGAGGAGGAACTACTTCACTCAGAGGGTGGTAGGTCCATGGAATATGCTGCCCCAAAAAGCTGTCGAAGCTACATCATTACATAAATTTAAAACAGAAATAGACAGTTTCCTAGTAGAAAAGGGAATTAAGGGTTACGGGGAGCGGGCAGGAATTTGGACATGAGTCTAGGTTCGGATGGGTCATGGCCCTGTGGGTAGCGGAGTGGGCCCAGGGGCCGTGTAGCCTGATCCTGCTCCTGTTTTCGTGTGTCTAATGCTGTTAGATTCAGGAGATAGTCCTGTCATAGTGGATTGGCGGTTAGGATCAGATCAGCCATGATCTTATTGAATGGCGGAGCAGGCTCGAGGGGCCAATTGGCCTACTCCTGCTCCTATTTCTTATGTTCTTAAGGGAGTGGCCCTAGAAACAGTAGATGCATTGCTGGTCATCTTCCAGAACTCGATAGACTCTGGAACAGTACCCATGGATTGGAGGGTAGCTAATGTTACCCCACTATTCAAAAAAGGTGGTAGAGAAAAAGCAGGGAAAGCCTGACATCAGTAGTGGGGAAAATGCTAGAGTCCATTATAAAAGATGTAATAGCAGAGCACTTGGAAAGCAGCGACAGGATCGGACAAAGTCAACATGGATTTGCAAAAGGTAAATTGTGCTTGACTAATCTACTGGAATTTTTTGAGGATGTAACTGGTAAAATAGATATGGGAGAACCAGTGGATGTGGTGTTTTTGGACTTTCAGAAGGCTTTCGATAAGGTCCCGCATAAGAGATTAGCGTGCAAAATTAAGGCACATGGGATTGGGGGCAAGGTATTGACTTGGATAGAGAACTGGTTGGCGGATAGAAAGCAGAGTTGGAATAAACGGGTCTTTTCCGAGTGGCAGGCAGTGACTCGTGGGGTACCGCAAGGATCGGTCCTAGGACCCCAGCTGTTCACAATATACATTAATGATCTCGATGAGGGAATTGGATGCAATATCTCCAAATTTGCAGACGACACAAAGCTGGGTGGGAGGGTATGCTGTGAGGAGGATGTCGTGAAACTCCAGCACGATTTGCACAGGTTGGGTGATTGGGCAGAAACATGGCAAATGCACTATAATGTGGATAAATGTGAAGTTATCCACTTTGGTGGCAAAAACAGGAAGGCAGATTATTTGAATGGCAATAGATGGGGAGATGGGGAAGTGCAGAGAGACCTGGGTGTTCTTGTGCACCAGTCGCTGAAGGTAAGCATGCAGGTGCAGCAGGCGGTTAAGAAGGCAAATGGTATGTTGGCCTTCGTAGCAAGAGGGTTCGAGTACAGGAGCAAGGATGTCCTGCTGCAGTTGTACAGGGCCTTGGTGAGACCGCACCTTGAGTATTGTGTGCAGTTTTGGTCGCCTTATCTGAGGAAGGACGTTCTTGCCATGGAAGGAGTGCAGCGAAGATTCACCAGGCTGATACCTGGGATGGCAGGAATGACGTACGAGGAGAGAGTGTGTCGATTGGGCTTATACTTACTGGAGTTTAGAAGATTGAGGGGGGATCTCATCGAAACCTATAAAATTGTGTCAGGCCTGGACAGACTAGATGCAGGAAGGATGTTTCCGATGGCCAGGGAGTCCAGAACCAGGGGTCAGCCATTTAGGACTGAAATGAGGAGGAATTTCTTCACCCAGAGAGTGGTGAACCTGTGGAATTCTCTGCCACAGAGGGCAGTGGAGGCCAGTTCATTAAATATATTCAAGAAGGAGTTGGATATATTTCTTAAGGCTAAAGGGATCAAGGGATATGGGGAGAAGGCAGGGACAGGGTAATGAGTTTGGATGATCAGCCATGATCTCATTGAATGGCGGAGCAGGCTCGAAGGGCCAAATGGCCTACTCCTGCTCCTATCTTCTATGTTTCTATGTAATTCGAAGATATTTGGAAGCTGCAGCTAGAGGGGAGAATTAAACAGTTTACAACAAACTGTCGATTAATGTTAAGAGATTGTTTTCTGGAAGTTGACCCAGATGACTATGGTATTGTTGCTTTACAGGGAATGCAAAACCTCGAGTCAGAAGGCCCAGCAAACTTAGTGGCCAAAAATCTGCTGACAAAATAACAGGACGGCCATTATTTATGCGCAAATGCCACAGCAACTTCAGACGAGGGCGGATGCACGATTAAATGCGGAAATTGGAAAGTTGCTGTCGGAGTTACGCCATTAGCTTCGTGAAAACGGCAACTCGCTGTCTGGCTCCCCATTTAAATGTGTTGAGCAGCGTGAAGTTCCTGTCCATGCAGAGTAGATATAAAGTAAACTCACCACAGAAAGTTAAATCATGTCATTTCAAGTTTAAGAACCTTTTTAACAACCTGGTAAGTATTAATTACTGCCAGTCAGCCCCTCTGGCACTGAAATTTAACAATTACAGGTGTGGAAATTCATTCCTTCAAGTTTTAATTGTTACATAGAGTTACACAGTTGGAAAAAAAATTTAAATTGAAACAAACTTTTTTTTTAAGAAATGTTTTCTCTCGCTCAATCCAAAAGAGAAATCCCATCAAACAGCAGTCACAGCTAGGCCAGGTTCTGGTTTAATAGCATTTATTGCCCAACCCCCTCCTTTGGCAGCGATCATTTTACCATCAAGTGTCTTGCTGGGCCCACTTCAAAGGCCAGTCAACCGCACCATGTGGGACTGGAGTCACATGTCAGCCAGACCAGGTAGGGACAGAGGGATCCCTTCCCTCAAGGACAAGTTAGTTTTTATGACAACAATTTACAAGGATGATACCAGAACTGAGGGGTTATACTCATCAGGAAAGACTGGATAAACTGGGGCTCTTTTCTCTTGAAAAGGGTAGGCTGACAGGTGACCTGATAGAGGTCTTTAAAATTATTGAAGGATTTGATAGGGTGGAAGTAGAGATGTTTCCACTTGTGGGGGACACCAAAACTAGAGGTCATAAATATAAAATAGTCACTAATAAAACCAAGAAGGAAACTTGTTTACCCAGAGCCTCGGGCGACTGTGTGTGGAGTTTGCACATTCTCCCCGTGTTTGCGTGGGTTTTCTCCGGGTGCTCCGGTTTCCTCCCACAGTCCAAAGATGTGTGGGTTAGGTTGATTGGCTATGATAAATTGACCCTTCGTGTTAGGGGGATTAAATACATGGGGTTACAGGGATAGGGTGGGATGTGTGTTGGTGTAGGGGTTACAGGGATCGGGTGGGATGTGTGTCGGTGCAGGCTCGATGGGCCGAAATGGCCTCTATCTGCACTGTTGGGGTTTCTGTGATTCTGTGTTACCACATGGAGTGGTTGAGGCAGATAGCACAGATGCATTTGAGAAGCTAGATAAACGCATGTGGGAGAAAGGAATAGGAGGTTATGCCGATAGGGCGCGATGAAGTAGGGTGGGTGAAGGGTCGTGTGCAGCATAAACACCGGCATAGACCTGTTGGGCCGAATGGCCTGTTTCTGGACTGTAAATTCTATTTAATCTTTCGTTCCCTCTCTTGCTTTCTGTACCTGATTGGACATTGAATTCACAATTCTAACTTACACTCCCTTCTCAAGTTTTCGTGCTGTTAATTTCACAACCCTTCAATCTGATTGGTTACGGAAAGAGACAGTTCCTTGCCCTGTTGACTCAGATCCCAGATGCCTTGTAGAGGGCGCTGTGCTGTTTCCATCCCACACTTCCAGAAATTTGCAGCGCAAAATATGGAGATTAAATGGGCAAGTCTAACCAACAGCGGGCGCCCTTTGTTGACCGGTTACAGCAAATTCTGGGGCCATCATTTTGTGGCCTCCTAAGTGCAGTGAAGCATACATCTGGGTGGAAAGGTTAAGTGCCTCAATGGACTGGTAAACAAACAAGTGGCCAGCCTACACCCTGTGACACAAAGCAATCAACTACCCACCTCCAAACCCACCTGAGCCATTGTCTTCTAAAATCTTTATCCATGCCTTAATTATCTCCAGACTCAACTATTGCATCCTTCACCTTTCATAAACTTCAGCTCAACTAAAAACTGTGCTGCTGTGCAGCACAACCTCATGCTGACCCTTGCTGATCTCAACTGGTCCCAGCCTCAAATTTAATTCCCTTCACGGCCTCATGTCTCCCTAACTTCTCTAGCCCTACAACCCCTTCCAAACTCTGACTCTAACCTTTTGTGCATCCCCGCTTCTTCCGCCCCACCATTGGCAGCAGTGTCTTCAGCTGCCTAGCTCCAGTGTATTAGAACTGCCTCCCTAAACCCTTCAACTTCCCTCTCTTGCTTTTCAGGCTCTCCTTAAAATACACCTCTGAGCAAGCTTTATGTCACACCTCCTAATTTACTTTCCTTGGCACAGCATCCATATTTTACTTATGTCTCAAACTCTTTGGGATGTTGTCTTCATTAAAATTTGTTACATAAATGCAAGTTGTTGTTATTGCGGATCGAAAAGAGGGCCAAGGAAACAGTCAGCAAGATGATCATAAACCCAGCACCTTCCTCATCACTGATCAAGTAGCCAACAGAAAAAAAACATTTTTAAATTGTGAATAAAAAGCTGGTATTTGCAAGAGACCATGAAGTTATCGGATTGTCGTAAAAACACTAATGTCCTTCGAGAAGGAAACCTGCTGCCCTTACCTGGTCTGGCATGTGTGACTCCAAACCCACACCAATGTGGCCGACTCTTAGCTGCCCTCTGAAGTGGCCTAGCACACCACTCAATTGTACCAAACTGCTGGCACCTTCACTACACAGACTGCGTTGGTTCAAGGCGGCAGCTCACTTCTGCCTTCTCAAGACAAATAGGGATGGGCAATAGAGGCTTTCCTGGCCAGTGACAGCCACAGCCCACTAATTATTTTACTAAAATTTTTTTATTTTTTTATTTAATAAGAAAGGTGGTGCCGCCTAATGCCACAGGTATAACATTCACCCAAGTATGGGGACAGAACGCTACATGGACTTGAAGGAAGGAAGAATTTTAACATCTGTGCCATTTGGGATGAGGTTTTATGGGTAGAAGGCAAGAGCCAGAAAAAAAGTCATCCTGTGCAAAATCAGCTGCGATGGACACAGACAGCATGACACAACCTGAAGGAGGTCAGGGTTAGGAGCGGAGTGAGCCTCTCACTGGCAAGAACAGCTGCCTTTAAAGCCCATACCAAGCTTTCAACCATCACTGGATAGAGCTGTCTGCGAGAGCCAGTTTGTACAAAGGGTGATGGCAGCCGGGCCGTACCCATGGCCCAATGCCACACACTGCATGAGAATGTGCAGAAAGTATTAATGCAAGAGAAGCACACCTTTCAGGCCAAAAGCAACAAGTTCCATGGAATTCTGGAACTGGAAGGTGACCTTATGAAAAGAAACAAGATATTAGACACTATATGTAAAGTTTATCTGGAGTACTACTTCAAGGTATGCCAGGAGACATGGGTTAATCTGGTGAAAGGAAAGTTCAGGCACCCATCAGGAAGAACTTCTTCACAGAGTACCACCTGGAATGGTCTTCCTGATACAGGAAACTGTGATATATCCGGCACCGACGGGACCGAGCTGTTGCCGTCCCATCAAAACTGCCGGACAAACCAGCGCTAATGTTAAAACATACGGAAGCTTTTGAGCTCCGTATCCAGCAACAAACCCTGTTGCTTGCAACAGCTTCTAAACAGTCGGCCGTAGCTTGCAAGCGTCTCTGTAGCTAAGCAACAGCTTTAGCTAGACCTTGCAGAGCCTAACTGGTGGAAAAAAAAGCAACGAACAGAAAAAAAAACTTACTGAACCGACTCCTGAATTTTGCCGGTGGCTCGAGCATTCCGGACAGTTAACCTCCGGATAAACCAAAGTTTCCTGTATAGTGGAGGTGATGTTAATTAGAGGATGAGAGAGACTGAAGATGGGCTGAATGGTCACTCTCAACTGCATCCATTTTATGTTATATCTTAGAGGCTGACTTTATAACTTGGAAATCTCTCCTAATTGACAGTTCTGTTACAAGATGCCTCCTGGCTGAAACAAGGTGTCAGCCATGGCTCAGTTGGTAGCTCAAGTCCCACTCCTAAGACTCGAGCACAAAAATCTAGGCTGATACTCCAGTGCAGTGCTGAGGGAGCTGCTGTCTTTCAGACGAGACGTTAAACCGAGGCCCCGTCTGCTCTCTTAGGTGGACGTAAAAGATCTAATGGCACTATTCCGAAGAACAGGGGAGTTACCAATATTCTTGGTCAATATTAATCCCTCAATCAGCATCACTAAAACTATTCACAATATATATTAATGATCTAAACAAGGGAACTAGATGTAATATCTCCAAGTTTGCAGACGACACAAAGCTGGGTGGGCGTGTGTGCTGTGAGGAGGATGCCGAGAAACTCCAGGATGATTTGGACAGGTTGGGCGATTGGGCAGATGCAGTATAATGTGGATAAATGTGAGGTTATCCACTTTGGTGGCAAAAACAGGAAGGCAGAGTATTACCTGAACGGCAATAGATTGGGAGAAGGGGAAGTGCAACGAGACCTGGGTGTCCTTGTGCACCAGTCGCTGAAGGTAAGCATGCAGGTGTAGCAGGCGGTTAAGAAGGCAAATGGTATGTTGGCCTTCGTAGCGAGAGGATTCGAGTACAGGAACAAGGATGTCTTGCTGCAGTTGTACAGGGCCTTGACGAGACCACACCTTGGAGTATTGTGTGCAGTTTTGGTCGTCTTATCCGAGGGAGGATGCTCTTGCCATGGAGGGAGTGCAGCGAAGATTCACCAGACTGATACCTGGGATGGCAGGAATGACGTGTGAGGAGAGATTGGGTCGACTGGGCTTATACTCGCTGGAGTTTAGAAGAATGAGAGGGAATCTCATTGAAAGTTATAAAATTCTAACAGGACTAGACAGATTAGATGCAGGATGTTCCCGATGGCGGGGGAGTCCAGAACCAGGGGTCACAGTCTAAACATAAGGGGTAAGCCATTTAGGACAGAGATGAGGAGGAATTTCTTCACCCAGAGAGTGGTGAACCTGTGGAATTCTCTACCACAGAAGGCAGTTGAGGCCAATTCATTAAATATATTCAAGAAGGAGTTAGATATATTAAGGCTAAAGGGATATGGGGAGAAAGCAGGGACAGGGTACTGGATTTGGATGATCAGCCATGATCTCATTAAATGGCAGAGCAGGCTCGAGGGGCCAAATGGCCTACTCCTGCTCCTATCTTCTATGTTTCTATGTTTCAAACAGATTATCACACTTCTGTTTGTGGGAGTTTGCGGTTTGTAAATTGGCTGCCTACATTACAAGAGTGACTACACTTCAAAAGTACTTCATTGGCTGTAAAATGCTCTGGGACATCCTGAGGTAGTGAAGGTGCTATATAAATGCAAGTCTTTTTCCTGAATTGGGGGATAAATATGGTAAGCTTTCACTAGCTAGTTCACCATTGCGTCATACAGATAGGTTGCTTCAGTGAAGTGGGAATGCAGCAGTAAGCATTTAGCTCCAAAGGTCATTGCTCTTTGTTTGCTTAGAGAAGGACAGTTTTCAAATAACAATTAGAATGTATGAACATAATGGCCCAGAAATTCGGGTTGGGGGCTTCCCGCGGGTGTAAGCCCCCGACCTGCACTTACCTAGCGCGCTGGCCGTTGAGCTGTGGGCCCGCATGGAATTCCGATCCGGGGCCTGGTCCAGCTGCCGGCGCGCAGTGCTTGCGTATCCCAGGGGCGCAGTTAGTTCGATGCGTCCCCTGGGATCACGTGGGCCATGGGGAGCCAATTGTAGCAGGGAATGCTCCTTTCATAAGATTGACAGGAAGAGCTGTCAAAACTTATAAATACTACGGCCCCAAAATAGCACTAAATCTTCAAATAATTTTTTTTTTTTTTTTTTTAAATCACATTTTTTAAATAAACTATAAATTACATGAAATAATTAAATAGAAAATAATTTTTTCCCAAAAATTAAAATTAACAGGGCTAAAAATAAACTTACCTTGCTTTAAAGTATTTAAAAATAATAAACCTGTGGAAAAAATGTTTTAATTTTAATTAATTCATCACTTACCTTGTAAAAAGCAGGCCTTACGCCTGCTTTTTATATGTGTAAATTCTGCAGACTTACCCTCCTGGAGAAAGCTGTAAAAAAAAACGTAAGTTCGATGCGCACACACAGCCTCTCCCGCGCACGCGTTCGACCTCTGAACCCCTTCGTTCAGGGGAACGGAAGTGCCGGTTTCCCGTGCATGCAGGAAACCGGCACTTCCATTGGGCCTACGGGCGAGTACCCCGTGCGTACTCACCCGTGGAGACCCGAATTTCTGGGCCATTGCTTTTTTCTATCTGCAGATTTCTTCTGCCCTTCTGCATAACTTTTCTTTGATAAGCACAAAATAGTAGAGCATGAGTAAAAAGTATTGGAAAGTAACGTGACTTGCAAGATTTACACTGCTTAGAATGGGTGCTCTATTATTGGTTTTAATCCACATTTTTTATTCTCAACTTTTAGAAGCAAGCGACAAGCTTGATCATATCCAATTGTTCAGCTAAAGAGGAAGGATGAAACTTCAGCTGGGATCGACATGGAGTCCAATTGTACAGCACAGGTTTTCAATTTAGGGTCCATGGATCCCATGAGTCGGCAAGGGGATCCCCTGATTTCTATATTTGTTGACTTCATTTCTGTTCTATACTAAAAGAAAACTTGTTTTCTGCAATGATAGCACGGTTTTCCTTCCGAAATGTAAATGCTGATGAGGAGAACAGAGTGAATTAACTACGAAGAATTGTTCCAAATCCAATCCTATCCTCACCCAAACTGCACACAAGTTCATTTTTTTATCCTCACCTGTTTTCAAATGTTATCTATAACACCAACCTGGGTATTTTCCTGCACACTATACTATATTAACAGACATTTATTCCTACAGCTAACACCAGCACATGCCCTTTTCATCCAACACTATGCAATTTATTGGTCCAAGGCCCAGCACTGGCTGCAAGTATGAAGATTCTGATAGACTAAGACTGAGACGGAGATGTACTGACCTAGCTGATACAATATTGTAAGAACTGCTAACCTTTATGTCTTTCAGATGTGCAGAGATAATTTCAAACCATCTGCAGCGCACCCCAACTGGTGCTAACTGATTATTCAGAAGTTTGTTTACTGAAGTGCCAGAAAAGCTCAGGCAATATTGTTAATGTTTGAAGATTTCTGCAGGCAGTGTCTCTAAGCCTACATTTTATTATATATACACACACAAGTTTACAAGTGTATTATCCAAATGTTCAACTGTTTTAATAAATGCTTCTCATACCTGCAAAAAACATGACAGAATGCTGTTGCAAAACAGCTAAATGGACTAAGAGTATCCCTTTGTAGTGTGTTCTCATTAATATCCAGGTCTAGGTATTTCTGGACATTAAAAGCAAGCATACTGCTAGATAATAATACAATACAAATATTGTGCTGCTTATGTGTTTGCATAGCTTCTGCTAAATAGCAACGATTCTCAAATAAAATATTGATTTAGCCTTACCTTTCGAGCAAATTGTGAATGGCTTTAAAGAGCAGTGTTCTGCATTCGTATGTGAGTCCATTTTCCCAGAGACCATCTTCTACCACTGAAAAGCAAGAGAAAGTAAATATCTTGTTATTCATAAAAAATTTAATCCAGCTAATCAGCATTAAAAGTCCAGTGTAGATCATTCAACTGTGAAAAATTGGCACAATATCCACTCTTCGACCTAAAGTGGATTGGTTCATTGAACAGATGTAGAATAAAAATGCTTAGAGCAAACTATAACTGCTAAATAATGCCACACACCAGAAACAAGCACTTCAATTCAGCTGGAATAGTTTTCGTCAAATCATGTCACTTTCACCATGAACAAAAACAATTCACTGCACATTGAATGCAACAGCTGGCACCGAGTTAAAGACTGCAATACAAAGAAGGGGTTCTGTAGATAATTGCGAAACACCTAGACATACAATAGTACAGCGCAGGGGGCCATTCGGCCCATTGAGTCTGCGCCGGCTCTTTCGAAGAACAGTTAGCCCCATTACCCCGCTCTTTCCCCATATCCCTGCAATATTTTCTCCTTCCAAGTATTTATCCAATTCCCTTTTGAAGGCTACTAATGAATCTGTATCCACACCCCATCAGGCAGTGCATTCCAAATCCTAACCACTCGTTGTGTAAAAAAGGTTTTCCTCATATCACCTCTGGTTCTTTTGCCAATCACTTTAAATCTGTGGCCTCTCTTTATCAACCCTTCAGCCATTGGAAACAGTTTCTCTTTATTTACTCTATCTAAATCCTTCAGGATTTTAAACACCTCTATCAAATCTCTTCTTAGCCTTCTGTACTCCAAGGAGAACTAGCCCAGCTTCACCAGTCTATTCACAATTATAATCCCTGATCCCTGGAACCAGTCTAGTAAATCTCTTCTGTACCCTCTCCAAAGCCTTCACATCCTTCCTAAAGTGTGGTGCCCAGAATTAGACATAATGGGCCGGATTTTCCAACCCTCACGGGTGTGTACGCACCCGTAGGGGCCTCGCAGACAACGCTTGCATCTGCGCTCACTCGTAGGTCGAACTCCAAACCATCGTCAACACCTTCACTGAAGCGCACGAGAGCATGGGCCTTACAGTAAACATCCGTAAGACAGCGGTCCTCTACCAACGTGCCCCCACCACACAGTACTGCCCCCTGATTATCAAAATCCACCACGACAAGGCCTTGGACAAAGTGGACCACTTTCCATACCTCGGGAGCCTACTGTCAACAAGGGCAGATGTCGATGACGAAGTCCAACACCGCCTTCAGTGTGCCAGTGCAGCCTTCGGTCGCCCGAGGGAGAGGGGGTTTGAAGACCAGAACCTCAAACCCGGCACTAAGCTCATGGTCTACAGAGCAGCAGTGATACCCACCCTGCTGTATGCCTCAGAGACCATGTACAGCAGGCACCTCAAAGCACTGGAGAGGTACCACCAACGCTGCCTCCGCAAGATCCTGCAAATCCATTGGCAGGATAGGTGCACCAACATCAGTGTTCTCACTCAGGCCAACATCCCCAGCATCGAAGCTTTGACCACGCTCGATCAGCTCCGATGGACGGGTCACATTGTCCGCATACCCGATACGAGACTCCCAAAACAAGCGCTCTACTCAGAGCTCCGGCACGGCAAGAGAGCCCCAGGTGAGCAGAGGAAACGCTTCAAGGGCACCCTCAAAGCCTCCTTGAAGTGCAACATCCCCACCGACACCTGGGAATCCCTGGCCTAAGACCGCACAAAGTGGAGGAGAAGCATCCGGGAAGGCGCCGAACACCTCGAGTCTCTTCGCTGGAAGCCAAGCGCAGGCAGCGCACGTCAACCCAAGCACCCCACCCACCTGCCCCACCTGTGACAGAGACTGTAGGTCCCGCATTGGGCTCATCAGTCACCTGCAAACTCATTTTTAATGTGGAAGCAAGTCATCCTCGGTCCCAAGGGACTGCCCAAGAGAGGGGCCTCGTAAGTGCCAGGTTTAGGCATGCGAAGCGCATGCGCCAAAACCCAGCACTTCCGGTCTGTCAAGAATTCTCTCGACAGATCACCCGCCTACCCAGGAGATGGGCCTCCGTGGGCAGGAAGTTCCGCTTTCTGCACAACCTCAGTCTGCTGAAAGCCTTAAAATCTTACGCCTGGTAAAAGCGAACCGCATGCGCCCCTGGGATACCTGTGCCTCTGCGCATTTCGTAGAGCAGAGGCCCAGAATCGCAAGTCTCGGGACCTACGGAGCTAGCAGGTAAGTTCTTAGATTTTTTCCGATCGTAGGCATCCACACGTAGGAAGCCTCCGATTGTAAAATCCGGCCCAATATTCCAGCTGGGGCCAAACTAGTATTTTGTATAGGTTTAGCTGGTTAACTTCCAGGTTTTTGTACTCTATGCCTCTATTTTAAAAGCCCAGGATCCCATACGCTTTATTAACTTGTCCTGCCACCTTCAAAGATTTGTGCACAAACACCCCCAGGTCTCTCTGTTCTTACACCCCTTTTAAAATTGTACCATTTAGCTTGTATTGTCTCTTCATTCTTTCTACCAAAATGTATTACCTCGCACTTTTCTGCACTGAATTTCCTCTGCCGTGTGTTCGCCCATTCCACCAGCCTGTCTATGTCTTCGTGAAGTCTATTACTATCTTCCTCACTGTTTACTACACTTCCAAGTTTCATGTTATCTGCAAATTTCAAAATTGTGCCCTGTGCCCCCAAGTCCAAGTCATTAATATATATCAGAAACAGCAGTGGTCCTAGTACTGAACCTTGAAGGACACCACTGTACACACCTCTCCAGTCCGAAACAGCTTCTTCTGTTTTATGACATTACTGTAGAACCCCATAGTTTACCACAAATTAAAAAAAGACTTTTATTCATACACTATCTGATCTGTCTCAGAAATGTTCCAAAGCTCTTCATAGACGATTAATTTTGAAAATTAGTTGCTGTTACACAAGCCAATGTAGCAGCCATTTTGGCACACAAGAGTCCAGACAGAGATGAGAAATTAACAGGTACCTGTATTCTGTTTTTGGTTGTATTAATTGAAGTAGGAAAGAAAGTTGGCCAGGACACCTGAAGAGCTCCCTGGTCTCCTCCAACTAGAGCTGTGGGATTTCTAAATGTCCATCTCAACCAGAATAACAGGCAAACATTGCTTCAGTTTAACATCTTACCCGAAGGACAGTACCTCAGAATGCAGTTTTCCCCTAAACATGAACCTAGATTATGTAGTCAAGTCCAGCAGTGGGGCTTTCCCTTCTTAAAATAACCATCATTCAGGGAATAAATGTTGTGACCCACACAGATTGGGAAAGTTTGTTTCAATTTTCCTGGTCTGTGGTATATTAATTCATCTCCACGTGAGAAACAATGGGCCACTATAGCATAACTTCCTGGTTTTTGTACTCTTATGCCTCCAGCTTCAGTATCACAATGGGGGATTTAAGCCAAGACAACGCGGCGGCGGGAGGAATCTCGGTGGCGGAGCGGTGATATAAAAAGGCGCCAGAGACCAGGTAGACCTCATAGCGTACTAATCTCCAATCTCAGAGAGGGAGAGAAGTAACAAGTAATCGAAGAGTGACGTCACTAGAAAGCAGGTAAGCGATTGGTTGGTGAGTATTTCTCTCTTTATAAACTTTAACTCTGGTTTAAAGTTTCTAAAATCTCTGTGGTGTAGCGGGGACGGTTTATAAACCAGGGCCCTTAAATATACCATTTAACTGTAGTGTAATTGGTGGGATTGATTTGATTAAATTTAATTGCAATTAATTAAAGGGTAAGTCATGGCAGGACAGCCTGGTGCCGTGGTATGCTCCTCCTGCGCTATGTGGGGACTCGGACACTTCCTGTGTCCCTGACAACCATGTATGCAGGAAGTGTATCCAGCTGCGGCTACTGGCAGACCGCATTGAGGCGCTGGAGCTGCGATTGGATACATACTGGACCGTTCGTGAGGCTGAGGACGTCATGGATATCACGTTTGATCAGTTGGTCACACCGCAGGCAAAGGTTGGACAGGCAGAAAGGGAATGAGTGACCAACAGACAGAGTACTAGGCACAGGCAGGTAGTGCAGGGGTCCCCTGTGGACATCACCTCGCAAACAGATACACCACTTTGAATACTGTTGGGGGGGGGATGGCTCATCAGAGGAAGGCAGCAGCAGCCAACTTCCTAGCACCAGGGGTGGCTCTGCTGCACAGGACAGGAGGAATAAGAGTGGGAGAGCTATAGTAATAGGGGATTCTATTGCAAGGGGAATAGATAGGCGTTTCTGCGGCTGCAAACGAGACTCCAGGATGGTGTGTTGCCACCCAGGTGCAAGGGTCAAGGATGTCTCAGAGCGGCTGCAGAACATCTTGGAAGGGGAGGGTGAACAGCCAGTTGTTGTGGTGCATATAGGTACCAACGATATAGGTAAAAAGCAGGAAGAGGTCCTAAAAGCTGAATATAGGGAGTTAGGAGGTAAATTAAAAAATAGGACCTCAAAAGGTAGTAATCTCAGGATTGCTACCAGTGCCACGAGCTAGTCAGAGTAGAAATAGAAGGATATTTCAGATGAATACGTGGCTAGAGCAATGGTGCGAGGGGGAGGGATTCAAATTCCTGGGACATTGGAACCGGTTCTGGGGGAGGTGGGACCAGTTCAAACCGGACGGTTTGCACCTGGGCAGGGTTGGGACCGATGTCCTAGGTGGAGTGTTTGCTAGTGCTCTGGGGGAGGGTTTAAACTAAAATGGCAGGGGGTTGGGAACCTGAGCAGGGGGACAGAGGAAAGTGAAACAAGGATCAAAGCAAAAGATAGGAAGGAGAAAAACAAGAGTGGTAGTCAGAGAAATCAACGGTTTAAATCAAACATGGCCACAGTAAATAATAATTCTAATAGGTCTAACAGCATTAAAAAAACAAGCCTGAAGGCTTTGTGTCTTAATGCGAGGAGCATTCGTAATAAGGTGGATGAATTAGCTGCGCAAAGAGGTAAACGAACATGATTTGATTGGGATTACGGAAACGTGGCTCCAGGGTGGCCAAGGCTGGGAACTCAACATCCAGGGGTATTCGATATTCAGGAAAGATAGGCAAAAAAGGAAAGGGAGGTGGGGTAGCATTGCTGGTTAAAGAAGGGATTAACACAATTGTAAGGAAGGATATTAGCTCTGATGATGTGGAATCTGTATGGGTAGAACTGAGAAATACCAAGGGTCAGAAAACGTTAGTGGGAGTGGTATATAGACCTCCAAACAGTAAGGCGGAGGTTGGGGATGGCATTAAAAGGGAAATTAGAGAAGCGTGCAATAAGGGCACAGCAGTCATCATGGGTGACTTTAATCTACATACAGATTGGGCTAACCAAATTAGTAACAATACTGTGGAGGAGGAATTCCTGGAGTGTTTACGGGATGGTTTCCTGGACCAATATGTCGAGGAACCAACCAGAGATCAGGCCATCTTAGACTGGGTATTATGTAACGAGAAAGGATTAATTAGCAATCTTGTACGAGGCCCCTTGGGTCGGAGCGATCATAATATGATCGAATTCTTCATTAAGATGGAGAATGAAGTAGTTGACTCAGAGACTAGGGTCCTAAATTTAAATAAAGGAAACTACGATGGTCTGAGGCACGTGTTGGGTAGGATTGATTGGGGAATGTCACTCAAAGGGTTGACGGTGGATAGGCAATGGCAAACATTCAAACACCGCATGGATGAACTACAGAATTTGTTCATCCCAGTTTGGCATAAAATTTTTTAAAAAGGTGACTCAACCGTGGCTAACAAGGGAAATTAGGGATAGCATAAGATCCAAGGAGAGGACATATAAATTGGCCAGAAAAAAAGCAGTAAACCTGAGGATTGGGAGCAGTTTAGGATTCAACAAAGGAGGACAAAGGGATTAATTAAGAAAGGGAAAATAGAATATGAGAGTAAGCTTGCAGGAAACATAAAAACTGACTGTAAAAGCTTTTATAGATATGTGAAGTGAAAAAGATTGGTGAAGTCAAGCGTAGGTCCCTTGCAGTCAGAATCAGGGGAATTTATAATGGGGAACAAAGAAATGGCAGACCAACTAAATACATATTTTGGTTCTGTCTTCACAAAGGAGGACACAAATAACCTCCCAGAGATGTCAGGGAACATGGGGTCTGATGAAAGGGAGGAACTGAAAGAAATCAGTATTTGTAGGGAAATGGTGTTAGGGAAATTGATGGGATTGAAGGCCGATAAATCCCCAGGGCCTGATAATCTACATCTTAGGGTACTTAAGGAAGTGGCCCTAAAAATAGATGCATTGCTGATCATCTTCAACATTCGATGGAACCTGGAACAGTACCCATGGATTGGAGGGTAGCTAATGTTACCCCACTATTCAAAAAAGGTGGTAGAGAGAAAACGGGGAATTACAGACCGGTAAGCCTGACATCGGTAGTGGGGAAAATGCTACAGTCCATTATAAAAGATGTAATAGCAGAGCACTTGGAAAACAGTGACAGGATCCGACAAGTCAACATGGATTTTAAAAAGGTAAATCGTGCTTGACTAATCTACTGGAATTTTTTTGAGGATGTAACTGGTAAAATAGATACAGGAAAAACACTGGATGTGGTGTATTTGGGCTTTCAGAAGGCTTTCGATAAGGTCCCACATAAGAGATTAGCGTGTAAAGTTAAGGCACATGGGATTGGGGGCAAGGTATTGACTTGGATAGAGAACTGGTTGTCAGACAGAAAGCAACGAGTTGGAATAAACGGGTCTTTTTCCGAGTGGCAGGCAGTGACTAGTGGGGTACCGCAGGGATCGGTCCTTGGACCCCAGCTATTCATGATATATATTAATGATCTAGACAAGGGAACTAGATGTAATATCTCCAAATTTGCAGGCGACACAAAGCTGGGTGGGCGTGTGTGCTGTGAGGACGCCGCCGAGAAACTCCAGGATGATTTGGACAGGTTGGGTGATTGGGCAAAAACATGGCAGATGCAATATAACATGGATAAATGTGGATTATCTGAATGGCAATAGATTGGGAGAAGGAGAAGTGCAATGAGACCTAGGTGTCCTTGTGCACCAGTCGCTGATGGTAAGCATGCAGGTGCAGCAGGTAGTTAAGAAGGCAAATGGTATGTTGGCCTTCGTAGCGAGAGGATTTGAGTACAGGAACAAGGATGGCTTGCTGCAGTTGTACAGGGCCTTGGGTGAGACTACATCTTGAGTATTGTGTGCAGTTTTGGTCACCTTATCTGAGGAAGGATGTTCTTGCCATGGAAGGAGTTCAACAAAGATTCACCAGGCTGATACCTGGGATGGGAGGAATGACGTATGAGGAGAAACTGGGTCGATTGGGCTTGTACGCGCTGGAGTTTAGAAGAATGAGAGGGGATCTCATTGAAAATGATAAAATTCTGACAGGACTGGACAGACTAGATGCAGGAAGGATGTTCCCGATGGTCGGGGAGTCCAGAACCAGGGGGCACAGTCTAAGGATAAGGGGTAAGCCATTTAGGACAGAAATGAGGAGGAATTTCTTCACCTAGAGTGGTGAACCTGTGGAATTCTCTACCACAGAAGGCAGTAGAGGCCAATACATTAAATATATTCAAGGAGGAGTTGGATATATTTCTTAAGGCTAAAGGGATCAAGGGGTATGGGGAGAAAGCAGGGACCGGGTACTGAATTTGGATGATCAGCCATGATCTCATTGAATGGCGGAGCAGGCTCGAGGGGCCGATTGGCCTACTCCTGCTCCTATCTTGTATGTTTCTATGTAACTCAGCAAGACCTGCAGAAAAATGTTCATGTTTGGACAACAAGGCAGGCAGGAATGGGCTTGGCTGCAATGTCCTCAAAAATAAAATGGTCTACTGGCATTTATCATTAAAGCATGGTTGCCTGGACACGGTACCCGAGTTTTAACTGAAATTTAAGCAATTTCCAGTAAAGTTACATTGTTTATAGGATACTAATCAAAAGTCTAACTAGAGGTATGAAACCATACTTAAAAGATTTGAGCATGATTTCCATATTACAAATTTCTAAAGCAATATTTATTCGCTATATTATTAGATGCGGAATTCATCAATAGCATATAACAAAAATTGCCGATTTGTGGATTGTTTTATAATTTCTGTGCGACGGTGTGTCTAGTGTCCTCAAATGACATTCGGCCAATGAGGAGGATGATATTTGTGGTTCCACATTCAGTAATTATCAATCTGGATTAAAACTAAGCATTGTGCTCCACCTGTCAGGCATCTACATTGTACCAACAATGGGCCAGGTTTTGCTGGAGCAGGGCATCGTGATAATTTGACTTGTTCATGCATATTTAGGTTTTTTAATTGTTTGTGCAGCGAGGGCAACGGGGCATCTGGGACCTCTGTGAACAGTGGGACAAAGTGTATTTCCCTAACCAATGACATTAAAGGATAGAGAAATAAACAAAGGAAGGACAGTGAGGGAGGGTAAATTAGAGTGGGTAAATTCAGTGTAAAATCAGGTAGAGAGAGAAATAAGAGGGAAGGAAAGATTGGATTAAGAGAGAAAAAAGACAGAAAACCACTCACTATTCCAGGATCACCCTGCAATGCAAAGATAATACACGGCAACGTGATTGAGTTCTACTAACTTGATTGAGTTCTTTGATGAAGTAACAGAGAGGGTGGATGAGTGCAATGTGGTTGATTGTGTGTATGTGGACTTTCAAAAGGCATTTGATAAAGTACCACATAATAGACTCATTAGCAAAATTGAAGCCCATGGGAATAAAAGGGGCAGTGGCTGGGGGAATATAAAACTGGCTATGGGGCAGAAAGCAGAGGGTAATGGTGAACAGTTGTTTTTCAAACTACAGGAAACGCTCGATTTACCGGCACCTAAATAACCGGAAATCTCGATTAACCGGCAGAATTCAGGAGTAGGTTCCGGTAAGTTTTACTTCATATTGTACTTGTCTTCCTCGATCTGTTGCTGTGCAAGGGTGTGGCTGCAGCTGTTGCTAAGCTACAGAGACGCTTGGAACTTGTGGCTATTGTTTTATACCTGTTGCTAAGCAACAGGGTTTGTTGCTTTATACGGAGCTCTCAGCTCTCCGTATCTTTTACTATAGCTCCCGGTTATCCGGAATTTTTGATGAACCGGCACCACGTCGGTCCCAGATAAAAAAAAAGTTTCCTGTTTTGGGGAGTGTGCAGTGCTGTCCCCCAGGGTTCAGTGTTGGGACCACTGCTCTTGTTGATATAGAAAAATTTGCAAGGCTATGGGGAAAGAGCATGGTAGCGGGAATAACTGGATAGCTCTTTCAAAGAGCCGGCACAGGCACAATGAGCTGAATGGCCTCCTTCTGTGCTGTATTGTTCTATGATTCTATAGGAAAAGTAAGAAAAAAAATTAAAGGTGTCATTTTTACGATCTCCTGAAACAATTCACAACCTGAAGTAATGAGATTCCACACTTTATTGTTCACTTTCAGAGCAAGAGATTGATTGGCAGTCATTAACAATTATCACATCGGTAAGGGTACTTACACTTTTAATTACCAGACTTAACTTCTGTGGCAAGTTTAATGGACAATTAACGTGCAAATGCAACTTCATGAAAATCACGTGTAGGTTAAGGACTAGATGGCGTTTTCCCGGCAGCGTGGCGCAAATCGGCCAGCAACTTGTGCCGATTCGGAATTCATGAGGTATCTCTTCCTCGCGACAAATTGTTGACTGATTTGCGCATTAATAACAGCGTGTGTCATTCAGAGGCTGTTATACGTTCAGCAAAATCTGGGCCTATACAGGGACACATCTACAAGCCTTTATAGTGCACTGGATGAAGTATACACTGGTAGAAGGGGTATAAAGAAAAGAGTAGTTGGTGATACCAAGGGTATGGTCAAGAGAAGCATCTTCAGGACGTCTTGGAAGGCAGGAAGGTGGTGACAAAGGTGCAGCTACTAGGGAGAGAGTCTGAGGGCATCGATTGGAAGAGCAGAGATAGCAGGGAACAAGGAATAGACTGATGCCATCGCACAAAGGCCACGTGTGGGGGCATACAGCTGGAGAAGATGGAGATATAAAATGGAGCAAGGCTATGGAGTGATCTGAAGTAAAAGGACTTGAAAGAATATTTATTGAACTCGATAGCTTTTAATCAAAGCACAACATCAGCTATTAACACTGAAGTGGGAGGAATTAGGATACAAAAATTGCAACAGCTTGAAAGAGGACTTTTATAAAATCAGCACAAAAATTGCCCGTTTGCTCAGCATCTTCCACTTAACTGCATGTGCCAACTGTTCACCCAGTATTTTATTATTCCAACCTGCTTAACTGAACATTTGTTATACCCTTATTTGCTTCGCATTTTGCTCTGGACAGGCTCCTGCTATTCAACATCAAGCTCCGACTTCCCATTAAATTCTATACTATTTGTACACATTTCTCAGTAAAATAATCAAAGACAAAAGTGCAAATCCAATGCAAAACATCCTCACCAATGTGAAAGCTTCAGCTGGGTAATCAACATAGTAACAAGCATGAAAAATTGAAGAAATACTCCTAGATAAAGTCTTCATAGGCTTTTTCCTCAAGTATTTAACTGAAAAGAATGACAGCCCTACAATCACGTTAAAAAGCATCGAGCAGCCCTGGGATGTAGAAAGCCAATTCTAAACAGCGCCTTTTTACGCCCTACCCTTAAAATGCTGAGATCAAGCAACCCACCCACTCTGTGGGAGTTTCAAAACAAAGCTTAGATTTTTCTCTTCGGATTACAATATAGGACTATTGCGTAGCTTAGCTGCATAATTGCCAAACCCAACACTGTGTATACATACCACAGGTATTTCAATATTCTTTGAAGCAGATGTATCCAAGAATCTTATTTATAGTTCTGTGACTGCAGTCACTAAAAGTAGGTCCACTGTAACGGAATTTCCTTCTCATCCCTCCAGATTGTTATAGTGCTCAAATTAAACTTAGCAAATTCCATACATGTTCATTCTATGGATATATTCCATGGCTTCTACTGATCAGTATTATGCTGAAAGCTCCATTGTTGTTGAAAGATGTGCAGTGTTGCTCTACACTGAGCGGTACTTTAAACATTGGGTAGATAGGATGTGCTCAGCTTCTATTTCCCATATGCTAGCCCGATGTTAGCACTCTTTGCTTTCCATTTTCAGGCCTATATAACATAATAATGGAAACATTGCAGTGCTGTCGAGAATTGTAATAATTTCCCATTTACAATAAAGTGCCAACTTAAAAATTGTGTTAACAGTTGTAGAAACACAGAGCAGGGAGCAATCAAAATTGCTAAATTGTTCCACTCATAATGCAGACTTTTTTCACTCAAGTGGCTACCATTTATAATCTGATGGCCCAGAAATTCGGGTCTCCACGGGTGAGTACCCAGTGCGTACTCACCCGTAGGCCCAACAAAAGTGCCGGTTTCGTGCGTGCGCTGCGCGTGAAACCGGAACTTCCATTCCCTTGAAAGAAGGGGTTCACAGGTCGAACGCGTGCGCCTGGAACTTACGTTTTTTTTCCAGGTTTCTCCGGGAGGGTAAGTCTCCAGCAGTTACACTTTTAAAATGCAGGCGCAAGGCCTGCTTTTAACAAGGTAAGTGGTGAATTAATTAAAATTAAAACATTTTTTCCACAGGTTTATTATTTTTTTTAAATACTTTAAAGAAAGTTAAGTTTATTTTTAGCCCCGGCAGAAAATGTAATTAATTTTTTCAAAAATTTAAATTCTTGTTTAAAAGTTATTTTATGTAATTTAGTTATTTTAAAAATGATTTTTTTTTCCAAATTTATTTGAAGTTTTAGTTATGTTTTGGGGCTTATAGTATTTATAAATGACAGGAAGAGCTGTCAAAACTATGAATGGGCATTTCCCTGCTACCATTGGCTCGCCATGTCCCACGTGATCCCAGGGGATGCTTCGAACTAACTGCGCCTCTGGGATATGCAAGCACTGCGCGCCAGCAGTTGGAGCAGGCCCAGGATCAGAATCCCACACGGGCCCACAGCACAACAGCCGGCGCACTAGCTAAGTGCAGGTCGGAGGCTTGCACCCGCGGGAAGCCTCCGACCCGAATTTCTGGGCCGATATTGCCCTAGCACTATGTCGTAAACTGGGTTTTTCCTGGATGTTCCCCAGGTTCATCTCCACTTTATACAAGAACTATATTAAATAATATACCATTTTAAAATTAAGTTTTAAAATGATTCATGATCAAAGTTGTAAGTGAACACTAAAAATTGGCAAAATGGTGCTGATTGCTTTACAATATCAGGCTCCCATGACCAATATTTGTTGCTGCAAGAAATGCAATTTATCAAAATGATTTTATCACAATTTTGGGAAAGATTACTTGAGACTCTGATTTGCTAAAACCATGAAGCTTTTATACTTTTGAGTTGTATTTAGCCTCCATTTCCTACAAATCTATATGATTGCCCTCACACACACAATACACTGATGGCCAAGATTTCTGAAAGGAGCATCCAGTTCAGACAGAAGACCCCTCTAACAATCTTGGTTATTTGAGATTCAAGTTGTTGTCATAGAAGCAAAAGAGGTCAAAAGAAAAACAAGGATTAGCTGCAATTGCAGGCTGGTCGTACTGAACAGCTACAGAAGTAAATCAAAATGACAGCACAATGGCATAAGCTTCCTCCCTGCTTGCACAAAGACAGAATGTGCAGGAGCAAAAACTACTGCAAATCTCCTTTAACCAGCTGCCAGTGCACTGCCAGTGTTATCCAGTGGCGGGAGAAAACCAGTGCACTTGTGGGATCGTGGCAATAGCATCAAAATTAAACATTTGATGAATCATGTGCATGCACATCCAATGCCCCAAATTATTCAGGACTGCTTAACAAGTGGCAAAAACAATCATCCTACTTGCCTTGAATTGAATTGATATACAGTACCAGTTCCATCAGACACTTGTAGCCCTTTCTTTCTTTTGTTCATTTTATGTGCACATCAATGATAAATCAGTTATTTCTAGTCAATTCATAAAATCAGTCATACCATGCAACCTACTTCTCGACCATAGTCAGGGTCTTGGGCCAAAAAAAAACTCAGTGCAAACTGGGGCCAATTTGCACATCTATAGCACAGCAGCCTGGCCCCCATCATTGCTACAACAGCTCAGATTCATGTATTCCAGTGGACGTATAAGGTGATTTTACACTAATAGTGCGCAGTAAGTGGCAGACACACTGTACTCCTGCCAGCGACAAGAGACTAGAATAGCTCCGTTTTCCAGCAGAGCTTGGGACAAGTCTTTTCAGGGGCCCCAAAAATAGAAGTCACAGGCATGGAAAATGCAGGCCTCTTTTCATTGGTCTGTCAAAAGACAGCAACAGCACACAGGTGCAGTAAAAATGGGACATCAGTGTTTGGAGGTCACAGGTCATCGCTCGAGCACTGGTGTCCCACGGCTCTGGATCAATTAAAAGTGCAATGTGAAGGCTAGTTTTTAACAATTTAATAGAAATAAATTCAGTATATGCTACTTCAGGAAATAACCCATTTGGACAACATACCTGAGCAGAAAAGCTCTATTTCCATCTCAATTTATACATTTATGATTTAGATTTTTATTAAAATATAGATCAGTTAATCAGTTGCAGAAAAACTCATTTATATTTTGAGACCAATTTAGTGAGTATTTTAGAAATGCATGGGATAATGAAACACTGATTTGTTAAAGCAAAGTCCTGTTTGACAGCTGTAGTTTTTTTTTTGAAGTGAACAACTGTATAAAGGGAATGCAGTAGATATTATGTACACAATTTTTTTTAAAAGGTATTTGATGGTGTTTTACAGGAAGCTTGTTGGAAAAATTCAGGCATATGATACAAAAGAAAATGCAGTAGTGTATATAGAAAGTTGTCACTGGACAGGAAAGATTAGGATTAATAGGTGTTGCTATGATTGGAGAAGGATTGGAAGCGTTTTACCCCAGGAATCAGTGTTCAATCCATTTTTGAATGGAGGGTTTGGCAAGGCGCCGATAAGAAACTCCAGGTGGTCATAATCTGGTTAGTAGAATGAGCAGACAGATGGTAGATGCAAGTTAATATGGTAAGTGTGAAGTAATACATTTTCAAAAGAAAAACAAGGATTGGGAGTATTAACTCAATGGAAAGACACTAAAACATGTGGAGCAACAGAGACACCTACTGGTGAAAATAGATAACCCTTGAAACTGACTGCAGATAGCAAAGGCCAAGGGTAAGTTGGTCTTTATAAATAGGAGCATAGAATACAAGAGCAAAGGGATAATGGAAGACAGTAATAGCTAGGCCATAGTTGCAGTACAGTGTGCAGTTTTGGACATCCAATTGTAAGGAAGGACATTAAAGCCATAGCAGGTGTACAATGCAGACTAGCCAATATGATACGAGAAGTTTAAGTTAGGAGGAGAAATTTGAAATACTAAGAATTCCTACATGAGCAGAGAGGAGATTTAACAGAGCATTTTAAAAATTATCAAGGATTTTGATAGGGAAGACTATTGCCTTTGGTTGGGGAGTCAGTGACAATGGGTCATCAGTTTAACGGTTACTAAGAGCAAGAGGAAAGCATTAACTTAAAAACCAAAATGTACGAGAGAAAAAAGTACAGCTGTGGAAAATTAACATATTAAGATTGATTTTTTAATGATCTCAACCACAGATAGATCCACCTGTGCAGTCTGTATGCAATTCCTACCACTGCAGTTAACTGCTCAACTCGATTAATTGAGCAACACAGCAACATTTTTCTCCAAGTGACGACTGCAAGCAGTTGCAATAATGATGCACTTCCTTCAGACAAAGCTGCAGCAGTATTCAATCAACATCACTCAATGACCAAACTGCTCAACTAAACATGGATTTTATCTACTTAATTAAAATAAATCAAGAGTTGGCAAAGGTATTGCTACGGTTCCCAATGCAAAATAACTGATGTGTCAAGTACCATAAAAGTAGTTATTGTCACCAGAGGAATTTCCATCACACTCGCCTCGGAATCAGAACGTCGTGGGTTGAAGCCCCACTCCAGAGACTTCAGCACATAATCCCGGCTGGCACTTCACTGAAGTACTGAGGGAGTGCTGCACTGTCGAGGGTGCCATCTTTCGGATGAGACGTTAAACCGAGGCGCCGTCTGCCCTCGCAGGCGAACATAAAAGGTCCCTTGACACTATTCAAAGAAGAGCAGTAAAATTCTCAGTGTCCTCACGCCACAATATCTCTTACCCAACACCGAAAAACAGATTATCTGGTCATTTATTTAATTGCTGTTGCAGGACCTTGCTGTGCAAAAATTAGCTGCCGTTTTTCCTACATTACAATAGCGATTACATGGGATGTTCCAAGCTGTTTCAGCCAGAGATTGAGAAAGACGCTATATAAATGCAAGTTTCTTCTTTCTTTAAATCACTCCTGAAAAAAAACAGAATTCACTCCAAATGCACCACAAACATTTATAAATTAAGCTTCTGGTATTCACTAGGCTAAAACACCACAAGTGACAGTCCAACTGTTCACAACTGTTATCCATTACAATATTACTGTTCCAGCATCTATCAATTTTGAAAAATGTCTTGCGTTAACTAATATAGCAACAATCAAGAAAAATGGTGGTCTGTTCTGGTGCATGAAGCTGTGCAAAATAAACTCCCATAGCACCATCTGGGCCAGCCCTGCACTGCAAGTAACAGGACAGCTAAACAGCAACTTGCATTGCCTTGCAAAGCACAGTTGTCACTAACCTTAGAGGCCACAAGATGCTCATCAGCAAACGTAGAATCATAGAATAGCACAGCACAATGGAGGCCATTCAGCCCATCGAGTCTGCACCAGCTCTTTTGAAGAGCAATCCAGTTAGTCTCACTCACTGGCTTTCTCTCCATATCCCTGCAATTTTAAACACCTCGATCAAATCTCCTCTTAGCCTTCTCTGCTCTGAGAACAATCCCAGCTTCTCCAGTCTATCCACTTAATTATAATCCCTCATCCCTGGAACCAGTCTTGTAAATCTTTTCTATACCCTCTCCAAAGTCTTCACATCCTTCCTAAAGTGTGGTGCCCAGAATTGGACAATACTCCAGCTGGGGCCACACTAGTGTTTTATATAGGTACAGCATAACTTCCTGGCTTTTGTGCTCTATGCCTCGATTTATAAAGCCCAGGATCCCATATGCTTTATTAACTGCTTTGTTAACCTGTCCTGCCACCTTCAAAGATTTGTGCGCAAACATCCCCAGGTCTCTCTGTTCTTGCACCCCCTTTAAAATGGTACCATTCAGCTTGCATTGTCTCTCCTCATGCTTCCGACCAAAGTGGATTACCTCTCACTTTTCTGCACTGAATTGCATCTACCATCACAAGCGAAGATACACTGACCCACAACTGTTTATAGAGCAAAATCATAGCCAGCCATAGGCAGGAGCAACACCCCAGTTTCCAATGACATCCCAAATACAATTCCAAGACAGCCAGTGTACACCTACACTTTTTATTAAATATGTTGGTCTAACCAGGCTTGAACTTGGAATTATTTTTAGGCTATACATCGACCCAATTCTAAACTTTAGCAAGAGGTTTTTAATAGGACAGTTTGTTTTCAAAGTGTTTAGCAGTTTGATATAGCTTGTCTAAAATCTGACAAAGTTGTGCACATGATCAAGGTGATGTGTTAGCGTTCAAAAGAGGCAGCACCATAACAAATATCTCTTGCTTGAGTCTAATCTGTCAAACTGAAAATATAAGCTTGGAGAAAATACCAATTGAGCACCTGTCAACTAAACTATATTCAGGACGCCAACGTCAATTGAAGAGCACTGCAACCAAATTAGAGCACTCGGTCTCAGTACTAATATTCAGTACAATTAGTTCATTTATCTATTATTAGCGATAAGACATCACTTTTCTATCCTGTGAAAACAAATGGAATTGTCTCCTTGGCACACTTGGTTCAGAATGTTTTGAAATAGGATGTGGTCTGAACACATTCTTTTCACCACCAGCCGAGAAAATTCTTTCATCCTGATCCCCATTTTGCACCCGCATCTCTACTTGAGGATTCCAAGCCAGGCAGTCATTGGACACTGGCAATGTTGACGCTTCCGGGAGAGCCAAGTCCTACTCCGTGTGTCAGTAATTTTCTTTTCTTGGCTATGGTGCTCGTGTTGATAGGGGGACTGCCAGACAGTGGTACCAGAGATCTTACCAGCTGTGTATTCAATATATTGGCTGGCTGTGTCGCTCATTAAAACTATTACTATAAATACTGGCCCACTGTCATTCCAATTTACACTATTGTGTATTCCTGTTTTACAAAGGTTTATAATTCTCTAGGTTATCTCATTCAGTTTTGGAAATTAAATAAAAAAAGTTAATGGAATAAATTGTTACAGCAAATAGGTTGCAAGTTTTAAGATTCAGGTCCCCTCCCAACGCACTCTTCTCGTGCTCACTACAAAAGGCAGCCTCCATAGGCAGGTCTGTGTCTCCTGAGCCTAAAATGTAACATTCCTGTAATGAATGGGATGCAGCACACCTCAAAGCTAACATTCTGCCCTTTTATACCAGAAATAGTAAGGGTTGCCAAACGTAAAGAAGTTTCTCCTGAATTCCTCATTGGATTTATTAGTGACTATCTTATATTGATGGCCCCTAGTTTTGGACTCCCATCACAACTGATCCTGATCTCTCCATCTGTAACTTCAGGTGAGGCTAGGATCAGTGTCAACAGCAATGGGAGTCCAAAACTAACAAATCCAATAAGGAATTCAGGAGAAGCTTCTTTACCCAGAGCGGAGAACTTGCTACCACATGGAGTAGTTGATGCAAATAGTACAGATGTATTTAAGGGGAAGCTAGATAAGCAATAGAGGGAGAACGAAATAGAAGAATTTGCTGATAGGGTGAGATGAAGCAAGGTGGGAGGAGGCTCATGTGGAGCATAAATTTGGTATAGACCTGTTGGGCCAAATGGTGTGTTCCTGTGCTGCAAATTCTAGGTGATGTCCGCTGCAGTCAAATAGCTCATAAGTGATCATATATAAATAATTGCCACACGATCAAATAACAGGACTCCAGTGGAACCATATTCCAACAAGGAGTCACCACCTTCAGATTGAGAGGGGGGGGGGGGGGGGTCATTGGCAGAAAAAGGAGAAAATGATAAACATGGGACAGTATGGTAATGGATGTAATTTCTACCAATCAGACAAAGGTATTTTCTGTGCCAATTCCCCCCCCCCCCACCAAAAAGTTTCCATTCTGCAACCTCTTCAAAAATTCAAAATGAAAGGAAATCCTATCTGTAAGAAAATGCTGAGCCAGCAGAACAAGAACCCATGTACCTGATTGACTTGACAGGTGACATACTTGGAGCTTTTGCCTCAGGGGAAGAATACACAAAAGCACCAAACAGATGTCTAGAGTAGGAAACTCTGGGCTATGCGAAGCAGGTTTGCAATGCTAACGGCAGTATAACAGCTTAATGCATGCAGCCCACAAGCTCCATAGTAAGAAAGCTGGAGGCCCACAAAGAATAGAACAGATTACTAGATAATAGAATATATCAATAGAATATATTACTAGTCTATATGTAACATAATAATTTGGGGTGGGGGTGGGAGGGAACGGAGAACTGATCTTTATGCTGCACTGGTCTCCAGTGAAGCCTTGAGCTTAAACATTTTATTACGGCTGGACTTATACAGCCAAGCTGTGGGAAGTTCTGTTAATGTTAAAAACCACAGAAAGCACTTTGATACAATATATGTAATTTACCTGAATAATTATTTTGAAAATAAAACAGGAATAATTCCAAATATTCATTTAAGATGCATGTTTTTTCAAAACTGTGCTCGTTCTTCATTAAAGATATTGGCCCTGAATTTGCGGTCGGCGGTGTAGCAGCAGGAATACGCCGCCGACCTCCGAACGGAATCCGCACTTACCTGCTGCGAACCCCCTTTCGAGAAGTTGCTTTGAAGCGTTGCAAAGTTGTGCACAATGTAGCGGCCCACCGATCCCGGGGTCACACCGTTGTGCTTAAGCATACCTGGGTTCACGTGGGGCCCCTTTCACTTCCCAACTCTTAGTCAATCAGGAAACATAGAAATCTCCGATGGGACCGCATTAAGCTTTGCAGAATGTACATCAAATTGTCCCTGCTGTCTCTAATTGATTACTGAAGACCCTTTCCTTAGTTTGTGGCTGTGCATGACTTTCTGGATATGCACTGGTGAATCACAGTGAATGTGATTAGTAAACACAAATTATATAAGTTTTGTTAACTGCTGACTATTAAAAAAAAACTCATTTTAAATAAAAAGGACTGGTAAGATGAACAAGTCTGAAGTTTTACCTAACAGTAACTTGGAAGTTATTTTGATTTGCACAGGTTAACCTAAATGCATAGATATTAAAGTAATTATCAATACTTTAGTGCACTTCAACAGATACAGGAAACACTCTTTTTACCGGCACCTAAATAACCAGAAATCTGTCTTAACCGGCAAAATTCAGAAGTAGGTTCAGGTAAGTTTTACTTCATATTAGTGGCCGTGTGACCGGGGTTCCTGGATCTGTGGCTGTGTAACCGGGGTTCCTGCACCCGTTACCATGTAACAGGGACGCTTTGATCTGTGGCAGTGTACGGGGCTCTCGTACCTTAGTAAGTATATCCCTCTGTAATCCGGACTTTTTGATCAACTGGCAGCACGCCGGTGCCGGCTAAAAAAAGTTTCCTGTCATTAAATGTTTCTGGCCTCTGGATCGGAACCATAGAATTAGATTAGGATACTGTGTGTGTAGCATAATCCTAGCTCAGATTTAATACAATTTTCTCATTCAATCGCACCACCACCCCACCCCACCCCCACCCCCCCCCCCCCCAAACACACGCAGTGCAACAGGGCTCCTGCACCTGTTTGCACCAGTTGCAAAAATTCTCAGGGTAATTGATGCGCAGTTGGTGGGCAATTAGCCCAACTTTTTGCCATCAAATCACTTGAACGAGAAATTGAAAGTCGCAGCGGATGATCTATCTATTCGGAGCTAGACAGATTGCAAGTACGGGATTTAGTGCACGCACTGAAATCCCGAACTTGCAGTCAATTTCAAAGGCGGTATTGATGGCGCACTCAGAGTACACAGTCATGCCGACCACGAATTCAGGGCCATTATTTATCTCAAATGCCTGACATGTAAATTAGATGATGGGTGGGAAATACATATTGCCAGAGAATGTTTATGTATAGCAAGGTAAAATACCACACACCATAGCTTAAACTTTAGAAACTTCAATAATTTCAGAAACTCTTAAACAGTACAGTATCAAATAGTACATAAACCTCATACAAACCACTGCAAGCAAAGGTCATGTTTCAGCTCCCAAATATGATACACAACTCTTATCATACTAACGCAGCTATAAAGAAGATAAGAAAACTACAAATAGATTAGAAAGGCTGAGAGTGAGAGAGAAAATCAGTAAGAAATCAAAGGGCAATAAAAAGATCATCTACTGGCACATATGTAGTCAGAAACATAGAAGATAGGAGCAGGAGTAGGCCATTCGGTCCCTCGAGCCTGCTCTGCCATCCAATGCTATCATGGCTGATCATCCAAATTCAGTACCCGGTCCCTGCCTTCTCTCCATATCCCTTGATCCCCTTAGCCTTAAGAAATATATCTAACTCCTTCTTGAATATATTTAATGAATTGGCCTCAACTGTCTTCTGTGGTAGAGAATTCCACAGGTTCACCACGCTCTGGGTGAAGAAATTCCTCCTCATCTCAGTCCTAAATGGCTTACCCCTTATGTTTAGACTGTGACCCCTGGTTCTGGACTCCCCCACCATCAGGAACATCCTTCCTGCATCTAGTCTGTCTAGCCCTGTTAGAATTTTATAAGTTTCAATGAGATCCCCCCTCATTCTTCTGAACTCTAGCGAATACAAGCCTAACCGACCCAATCTCTCTTCATGTCATTCCTCCCATCCCAGGTATCAGTCTGGTGAATCTTCGCTGCACTCCCTCCATGGCAAGAACATCCTTCCTCAGATAAGGCGACCAAAACTGCACACAATACTCAAGGTGTGGTCTCACCAAGGCCCTGTACAACTGCATCAAGACATCCTTGTTCCTGTACTCAAATCCTCTCGCTACAAAGGCCAACATACCATTTGCCTTCTTAACCGTCTGCTGCACCTGCATGCTTAGCTTCAGCGACTGGTGCACAAGAACACCCAGGTCTCGTTGCACTTCCCTTCTCCCAATCTATTGCCGTTCAGATAATAATCTGCCTTCCTGTTTTTGCCACCAAAGTGGATAACCTCGCATTTATCCACATTATACTGCATCTGCCATATCGCCCAACCTGTCCAAATCGTACTGGAGATTCTCTGCATCCTCCTCACAGCACACGCGCCCACCCAGCTTTGTTGTGTCTGCAAACTTGGAGATAGTTCCCTCGTCTAGATCATTAATATATATTGTGAATAACTGGGGTCCTAGCACCGATCCCTGCGGTACCCCACTAGTCACTGCCCTCCACTCGGAAAAAGACCCGTTTATTCCAACTCTTTGCTTCCTGTCTGCCAGCCAGTTTTCTATCCAAGTCAGTACATTACCACCAATCCCATGTGCTTTAACTTTGCATGCTAGTCTCTTATGCAGGACCTTATCGAAAGCCTTCTGAAAGTCCAAATACACCACATCCACTGGTTCTCCCTTATCTATTCTACCAGTTACATCCTCAAAAAATTCTAGCAGATTAGTCAAGCACGATTTACCTTTTGTAAATCCATGTTGACTTTGTCTGATCCTGTCACTGTTTTCCAAGTGCTCTGCTATTACATCTTTTATAATGGACTCTAGCATTTTCCCCACTACCAATGTCAGGCTTACTGGTCTATAATTCCCCGTTTTTTCTCTACCACCTTTTTTAAATAGTGGGGTTACATTAGCTACCCTCAAATCCATGGGTACTGTTCGAGTCGATAGAATTTTGGATGACAACCAGCAGTGCATCTACTATTTCTAGGGCCACTTCCTTAAGTACCCTAGGATGTAGATCATCAGGCCCTGGGGATTTATCGGCCTTCAATCCCGTCAATTTCCCTAACATCATTTCCCTACAAATACTGATTTCATTCAGTTCCTCCCTCTCATTTGACCCTATGTTCCTCGACATCTCTGGGAGGTTATTTGTGTCCTCCTTTGTGAAGACAGAACCAAAGTATGTATTTAATTGGTCTGCCATGTCTTTGTTCCCCATTATAAATTCCCCCGATTCTGACTGCAAGGGACCTACGCTTGACTTTACCAATCTTTTTCTCTTCACTTATCTATATATAAGCTTTTACAGTCAGTTTTTATGTTTCCTGCAAGCTTACTCTCATACTCTATTTTCCCCCTCTTAATTAATCCCTTTGTCCTCTTTTGTTGAATCCTAAACTGCTCCCAATCCTTAGGTTTGCTGCTTTTTCTGGCCAATTTATATGTCCTCTCCTTGGATCTTATGCTATCCCTAATTTCCCTTGTTAGCCAATGTGGTCACCTTTTTTGTTTTATTTTTATGCCAAACAGGGATGAACAAATTCTGTAGTTCATCCATGCGATCTTTAAATGTTTGCCATTGCCTATTCACCGTCAACCCTTTATGTAACATTCCCCAATCCATCCTAGCCAACTCACGCCTCATACTATCGTAGTTTCCTTTATTTAAATTCAGTCCCCAAGTCTCTGAGTCAACTACTTCACTCTCCATCTTAATGAAGAATTCTATCATATTATGATCGCTCCTCCCCAAGGGGCCTTGCACAAGATTGCTAATTAATCCTCTCTCATTACATAATACCCAGTCTAAGATGGCCTGATCTCTAGTTGGTTCCTCGACATATTGGTCCAGAAAACCATCCCATATACACTCTAGGAATTCCTCTTCTACAGTATTGTTACTAATTTGGTTAGATCAATCTATATGTAGATTAAAGTCACCCATGATAACTGCTGTGCCCTTATTGCACGCATCTCTAATTTCCCGTTTAATGTCAGAGGTAACCCATACAATATTGTGGACTTCCAAAAGGCATTTGATAACTAGTAACCTTAGGTGTGGAAGTTTAAGCTCAAAGGTGTACGGATTTGAAAAACTGAATAAATAAATAATTCGCCCAAACTAGAGAACAACCAAAAAGTCTTCTACTTAACACTAAACATGTGCAGCAAAGTCAAAAAATGTCAAGAGTCAAAATTGTAGAACACAAAACAGAGGAAGTCACAATGAAACAATCCTGTGCCCACATCTTGATTATTGTGTCTAGTTTTGGTCACCAAGGAACACATTTAAGTGCTGGAAGCAGTGCAAAGGAGAACTGCGAGACTGATCCCTAGTATCCGGCATCAGAGTGATGATGAAAGACTGGATAGACTTGGGCTTTTCAACCTGGGAAAGTGTTCAGAGGTGATCTTGAGATATACAAGACAGAATAGATAAAAGTAGTGGATGTGGTTTATTTGTATTTCTAACAAGACGCATGGCAAAGATATCAGCACATGGAATTAAGGAGAATGAAGAGAGAGATGGTCAGAGGACAGAAAGCAAAGAGGAAGCATAAAAGAAAGTGTCATGAACTTTCTTGCTGTTATTCATTATACATTGAAAATGCATGGTTCCACCCCTGGCCTGCGCTTAATTATCTGATCCCAGCCCCAGCAATGGTGGGAATGGGAGTAAAACAATTGGGGCTGTAAGTGACCGGGATTGATTTTACACACAAATGATGTAACTATCCTCCACCCCCTGCATGTTGCTGGAGAGATCACCTAGCGGGAGAAGTTGAGTTCCGTTTGCTGCAGTCAGTACTGTTTTTAAATAGACTTTGTTTGCTTTGCTGTTTATTGAGTAAATGATACAAGTCCTGCCGCAAGTGTCATGCCACCCCGCCTCCAACTCACTGGCTGACGCTGTTGTCTCATTGGCTGACGCTGTTGTTTCAATAAACACTAAAAAATGGCTGGCCTCTATCCCCTCAGGCTTGGGATGGGGGAGGGGCAAGAACAAACAAATAAGCAAGGGGAATCACAATTTGCCACCCAATAGTACTTTAGTGATCCCTTCTGGAAATTAATGTGCAGGAAATTAGGCTCAGTTGACATTGGGCTCAGTACAGTGTTTGCATGGTTTAATTGTCTGCTGACAGTCAAGATCCATGTTCAAAGAATGGCAGTTTTAGAGATATATTCAGGATTACTGCTACCCATAGAACCATATTCCATCATGAACCTGTCTGTTGGAGGAGCAGAGAAAAGGAGGAACAAACTGCAGAGAGATCAAACTTGCACACCATGAGGTAGAAAGTACAGTTGGCAATGTTATCGTACAAATACTTAACACATGTATCACATTCCTCTATTTTAATGGACTTGGGTTTATGCCTCTATTAAAACAGCACAGCAGAATTTAATAAAAGCTCATTAAAAGATTATATGGTAACATTGCCAAAAGCAATTTCTACCCTTAGATGTCTGAATGCAGACAAAAAAAATGATTGAATATCACAAATGATCTCATCATACCACATTTCAAAAGCAGTATTTTGTAAACCTGGAGACAGTAACCACGGGCAAGTAGTATTCATGGTAACTACTTACCTGAAGATTGCCTCTGGAAGTTTTATACGCCCATTCAAAAAACACCTACAAAACACCCAAATTGTTTAACATCTCCTTCACATCCCCGCTATTCTGTTTTTCGGATAATGGATCTGGCATATTAGCATATTCTAATCCCTAACTAGTGAGATCAGTCACTTTTGAGATAGAGCATTTGTATGATTTTTTTCCAATTTCATAATCTGCTTGACTGACGCCCTACAGTATGATCACTTCAGGGTTTGTGCAAAAGGTTGTTTGATTTCCCCCCCCCCCCCCATTAGACGTAGATGCAGACCTTATAGAACTAATTTCCTGATCTCGCAGCATTTCATACAATATGGTAGCCATTTCACTTTCCTGACATGGTGCATCAGATAGAAGCAAGGCTATGGCTAGGAAGAAAACTTATGTACATCAATTTGTTCAGTTTTGTACCTTCAACAGTGTTGTAAATATGCTTCTTGGAAGAGAAACTTAACATAATGTTAGTCGTGTGATGGTTTATCAGTGGTATTGGGAGCAATTGGAGGTAATCAGTAATAGAGCTATAACCACCAGATTTCCAGATCTCTCAAAATGCTCTCTCCAGACACAACTCGTATTTGGAAGGGCAAAACCTATAAACTGTACCCCTGAGCATTATCCACAGTTCCAATGAACAAGAACATTTCTCACACCTATTTTGCTTTACTGAAATTCTAGTAAAGATAATCTTAAAGTACAGCTGTGTGAAAATTTCTTAAACCCATTACACTTCACTGAAATGCCAGTTACATTACAGGAAAATAGTCAAGAGTTTTGACAGATTAACATGTAGTGTACAGACAAGCTGCAAAAACAAAATAGGGAGATGCAGATCATAGGGTTTTTGAAACAAGAACTTGAGAGGGTATACAAATGCAAGTCCTCAGGATGTCCCAAGCACTTTAGGGCCAACAAATTATTTTGAAGTGTAGTCACTGCTGTTTTGCAGTTCTTTATTTTCAGAGTATTTCTGCTTTCACAGCTATCAATGCACTAGCATGTTTAGCAGTAAAATATGAGCAAACTTGCTTTTGATTCTTCAATCTAAAGATCTCAGCCCATATTATTTTACAGTGCATCCAATTTTCCTGAAATAAGGGAGAACAGGGCCATCATCTCACCACACCCATTCTCCTGTAATGAGTTTGCACAATTCACAAGTTTTTTTTTTAACATGCATCTACTGTATTTCTTAACTGCTACAGAGGAACTGACCAAAGATTTTTTTTTAAAACTCTGAGCATATATATGCCAGTTCCTGCTCAACAGCCAGTATAAGGGAAACTGCTGCACAGGGATGTGGGCCAAATATAGCAGAAGGAGAAAGTAAACAAGCAAAGGTGGCAAACACACTTTTTGTAGTGAGCAAAATTTATCCAAGTCACCCTCATGCACCCATTCAGTGGCAGGTTCTATCTTACAGTTGCATGAGGGGATCAGACCAACAGTTGTTTTAGACCAGGGGTGGTCTGTCAAACCACATGCAGCTCTTTTCCAACAATTAACTACCTGCAGTGCAACTCTTCCTCATGGATTTGCTGAAATGGCAATGGCATGACATGCTGTGGCCATTGCTGATTGGGTGAACACAGCAGTTGTGTGCGCAGCACAGAGAAGCTGTGACAGGGAGAACAAAGCAGCATCGGTGAGCAGGAAGTGACGTCCCTCAAGGAGGATTAAGCAATGGGGACACTTGATACATTTCTTCTATTACTATGGGGGTCATTTTAACCAAACTCGCCCGGAGGGTAACCAGTCAGGTCAAATCAACCACCTCTTTTACACCCCGCTTGATCGGGTGGCGTATCAACGGGTGGGCAGCTGTTCTGATCAGGCCAGTTTCACGCTGGGTGAGTTCGGCTCAATTTACCCCGTGAAGCTACTCGGTGGGGAATTTTACTTATTGGTTCAGTTGTAGCACTCACCAGAGGCAGAAAGTCATGGATTCAAGCCCCACTCCAAGACTTGAAAACATAATCTAGCCTGGAATTTTTGTTCAATATTGCATCATCAGAGGTGCTGTCTTTCATTTGAGATCTATCAGCTCAGATGAGGGTAAAAGAACCCACAGCCCTACTTGAAGACAAACAAGGAGTTCTGAGTTTTCTGGATAACATTCCACTATCAAAACAGATTATCTGGTCCTTCATTCACTTGCTGTTTATGGGTCCTTGCTGTGTGCAAATTGGATCTGTACTTGCCTGCATAACAGCAATTGCATTATAAAATTGATCCATTGATTGTAAAGCCCTTTGGGACATCCTGAAATTATGATACGCCGCTATATAAATACAAGTTTGTTTTTACTGTAGAGAAAAACTGATCCAATGTTGTATGTTTTTAAACAAGCAACAAAGAACTGGCCATCTGGATGTGACCCAGTAATACAGGAATCCAATGCTTGCTCATCTACCATTGAAGGGGCCAGTGGCATGGAATGAGGTGCCTTATAAAAATCTGCAGACTTAGGTGGTTTCCCAGGGCCCCACAGCTCCACAACAGGCCTCAGGCTGGTGTCAAATTGCTCTCCTTCCTGTTTCCAATGGAGCACACCAGGGAACTCGTCATAAAAGTGATATCACCAGCAGGAAAATTTAGTTTTTCCAAAAAAAATCTTATTTATTTATAGTTATTATTTCCTTCTGTAAAAAGAGGAAGCTGTTTTAAATATTAGAGGTTATTACAATTTTTGAAAGCTGATAACCTTAAAAAGATTTATTTTGTCAAAATGCATTCAATAAATCGTGCCTTGTGCCAGAGCAGCCTCAGCGAGAATCAATGCACATACTGGTGCAACATACTTTTAGGTCCCTTTTACCTTCACTGAGAACTGTCAACAGCAAATGTGCACAATTTTTGCAACATGCACAGTGACACTCGAACAGAATTGACAGCAGTGACTTCATCAAATTCAATTTATTTTTGACTCTTCAAGCTTCATAATGGTTGTCAACTAAAATAAGATGAACTGAGGTAGACGACTAGAATTGAGTAATGCTCAAAAAGACACTTTAACCCCATAAAAAGTGTCGATAGACCTCCCCTGATGGCTCAGTGACGTTTTCCAGAGAGTAGCTTAGCCAAACACATCAGTAAGGTTCCATTAATAATCTATGTTGCCAGCTGATCTTAACTAGAGCTGTTACCGCAATACCAACTGCATCTGGGAAAGAATAAAAATCAGCAACATTCCCACAGCTCAGTGATGTTTCTACTCGAAGTATAAGTGTGTGGATGCCTGATGTGGACTGGATTGCAGTCAGTTGTGATGTTCCCAATGTCCAGCTATTGACACCATATCAAGGCTCATAAATGCCAACTGGATGTGATACCAGAAGACAACAGGCAGCAGTACAACTACATCCAAGCCTCAGTCAGCACTCTATAGGAGGGGAAAAGAAGAAAAGACTTGCATTTATTATAGTGCCTTTCACAATCTCAGGACATCATCATTAGCTGTAAAGCATTTTGGGAAGTACTTTTGAAGTGTAGTCATTGTTGTAATATAGAACATATATGTGCACGGTAGGGAAATATGCTAGAGAAAATTAATTAGTAACTATAATGCTGATTTTACATCGTCCTTCTTCTTAGGCAGTCCCTCGGAACCGAGGATGACTTGCTTCCACATTAAAAATGAACTCGCAGGTGACTGGTTAGTCCAATGCGGGACCTACAGTCTCTGTCACAGGTGGGGCAGACGGTGGTTGAAGGGGCAGGTGGGTGGGTTGGGTTGACGTGCACTCCTTGCGCTTGGCTTCCGCTTGCTCCCGAAGAGACTCGGGGTGTTTGGTGCCTTCCCGGATATGTGCAAGTCAGCTAGAACTTGTTTACTGACACTTGATATGAATTTGGCAAATCCGAGGGGGGTTTGCTCATAAGCTCCCTTCTCCAGTTAACTTGTGCAAATCTGCTGATGGCAGTTTTTCCCCTTCTAAAATGGGTTTAATATTCCTTCAAAGTATTTTTTTTAATTGCTAAAAGCTTCAATGGGATCTCTCCTACAAAAACACACTCTAACCATCCATCAGCCTTAAACACTCCTGACAGATAAACATTTATAAAAAAACACTTCACTGTTATCAATGAATATCAAATCAATTTTCCTGGACTCGTGCATTAAACATATATTGTTGTAAATTGTTGACACTGAAATTTTTACAATCTCTGCTGATGGCGGGATACTTCAGAACTTTAATGACTTATGAACCATTTCAAGATTAACTGATGCAAGAGGTTAACTTTTCATGAAAGAACTGTGTTTTTTAAAACAAGAAGTCTGGAGTAAGAAAGAACATTCAGCTCCATCCAGAGCACAATATATACTTACTTTATTACGGGCTTCAATACCACCTGTTAATCCCCTACTTTAAAGAGCACCAGGTTCCTTCCCCCAAAAATCAAGGCACATTTTTAATATCTTTATAGTCCTTAATAACCATACTGATTTCAAGTCCCACTGTAGAGACTTGAGCACATAATCTAGACTGGCACCTGTGTAGTACTCTGAGTGCTGTGCTGTCGGAGGTGCCGTCTTTCAGATGAGGCGTTAAATTGAGGCCCGATCTGTCCTCAGGTTGACATGAAAGATTCCAGGGCACTATTTCGAAGAGCGGGCGATTTTCTCCCTGGTGTCCTGACCAACACTTAGCCCTCAACCAACATCTAAAACAGATGAGCTGGTCATTTATTTCATAGCGGTTTGTTGGACCTTGCGGTACACAAATTGGCTGCCACGATTCCTACATTACAACAGTGACGAACCTTCAAAAGTATTTAATTGGCTGTGAAGTGCTTTGGAGGATCTACAGGAGGAGAAAGAAATACAAACTTAAGATGAAAGTTTGGAAAGTTTAAAAAGGGGAGTGTGATAAACATAGAAGATAGGAGTAGGCCATTCGGCCCTTCGAGCCTGCTCTGCCATTCAATGAGATCATGGCTGATCATCCAAATTCAGTACCCTGTCCCTGCCTTCTCCCCATATCCCTTGATCCCTTTAGCCTTAAGAAATATATCCAACTCTTTCTTGAATATATTTAATGAACTGGCCTCCACCGCCCTCTGTGGCAGAGAATTCCACAGGTTCACCACTCTCTGGGTGAAGATATTCCTCCTCATTTCAGTCCTAAATGGCTTACCCCTTATCCTTAGACTATGACCCCTGGTTCTGGACTCCCCGGCCATCAGAAGCATTCTTCCTGCATCTAGTCTGTCCAGGCCTGACAGAATTTTATAGGTTTCGATGAGATCCCCTCTCAATCTTCTAAACTCCAGTGAGTATAAGCACAATCGACACAATCTCTCCTCATACGTCATTCCTGCCATCCCAGGTGAATCTTCGCTGCACTCCCTCCATGGCAAGAACATCCTTCCTCAGGTAAGGCGACCAAAACTGCACACAATACTCAAGGTGCGGCCTCACCAAGGCCCTGTACAACTGTAGCAAGACATCCTTGTTCCTGTACTCAAACCCTCTTGCTACAAAGGCCAACATACCATTTGCCTCCTTAACCGCCTGCTGCACCTGCATGCTTACCTTCAGCGACTGGTGCACAAGAACACCCAGGTCTCTTTGCACTTCCCCTTCTCCCCATCTATTGCCATTCAAATAATAATCTGCCTTCCTGTTTTTGCCACCAAAGTGGATAACCTCACATTTATCCACATTATAGCACATTTGCCATGTTTCTGCCCAATCACCCATGTCCAAATTGTACTGGAGTTTCACGACATCCTCCTTACAGCTTACCCTCCCACCCAGCTTTGTGTCGTCTGCAAATTTGGAGATATTACATCCAATTCCCTCGTCCAGATTAATATATATTGTAAACAGCTGGGGTCCTAGGACCAATCCTTGCGGTACCCCACTCACTGCCTGCCACTCTGAAAACGACCCGTTTATTCCAACTCTTTCCTTTCTGTCCGCCAACCAGTTCTCTATCCAAGTCAATACCTTGCCCCCAATCCCATGTGCCTTAATTTTGCACGCTAATCTCTTATGCGGGACCTTATCGAAAGCCTTCTGAAAGTCCAAATACACCACATCCACTGGTTCTCCCTTATCTATTTTACCAGTTACATCCTCAAAAAATTCCAGTAGATTAGTCAAGCATGATGTACCTTTTGTAAATCCATGTTGACTTTGTCCAATCCTGTCACTGCTTTCCAAGTGCTCTGCTATTACATCTTTTATAATAGACTCTAGCATTTTCCCCACTACCGATGTCAGGCTTGCCGGTCTATAATTCCCCGCTTTTTCTCTACCACCTTTTTTGAATAGTGGGGTAACATTAGCTACCCTCCAATCCATGGGTACTGTTCCAGAGTCTATTGAGTTCTGGAAGATGACCAGCAATGCATCTACCATCTCTAGGGCCACTTCCTTAAGTACCCTGGGATGTAGACCATCATGCCCTGGGGATTTATCAGCCTTCAGTCCCATCAATTTTCCTAACACCATTTCCCTACAAATACTGATTTCTTTCATCAGACCCTATGTTCCCTGGCATCTCTGGGAGGTTATTTGTGTCCTCCTTTGTGAAGACAGAACCAAAGTATCTTTAGTTGGTCTGTCATTTCCTTGTTTCCCATTATAAATTCCCCTGATTCTGACTGCAAGGGACCTACGCTTGACTTCACCAATCTTTTTCTCTTCACATATCTATAAAAGCTTTTACAGTCAGTTTTTATGTTCCCTGAAAGCTTACTCTCACACTCTATTTTCCCCTTCTTAATTAATCCCTTTGTCCTCCTTTGTTGAATCCTAAACTGCTCCCAATCCGCAGGATTATTGCTTTTTCTGGCCAATTTATATGTCCTCTCCTTGGATCTTATGCTATCCCTAATTTCCCTTGTTCGCCACGGTTGAGTCACCTTTTTGGTTTTATTTTTATGCCAAACTGGGATGAACAAATTCTGTAGCTCATCCATTCGGTCTTTGAATGTTTGCCATTGCCTATCCACCGTCAACCCTTTGAGTGCCATTCCCCAATCAATCCTACCCAACTCGCTCCTCAGACCATCGTAGTTTCCTTTATTTAAATTGAGGACCCTTGTCCGAGTCAACTACTTCATTCTCCATCTTAATGAAGAATTCGATCATATTATGATCGCTCCGACCCAAGGGGCCTCGTACAACAAGATTGCTAATTAATCCTTTCTCGTTGCATAATACCCAGTCTAAGATGGCCTGATCTCTGGTTGGTTCCTTGACGTATTGGTCCAGGAAACCATCCCGTAAACACTCCAGGAATTCCTCCTCCACAGTATTGTTACTAATTTGGTTGGCCCAATCTATATGTAGATTAAAGTCACCCATGATGACTGCTGTGCCCTTATTGCACGCTTCTTTAATTTCCCTTTTAATGCCATCCCCAACCTCCGCCTTACTGTTTGGAGGTCTATATACCACTCTCACTAATATTTTTTTCCCCCTTAGTATTTCTCAATTCTACCCAGATTCCACATCATCAGAGCTAATATCCTTTATTACAATTGTATTAATCCCTTCTTTAACCAGTAATGCTACCCCACCTCCCTTTCCTTTTTGCCTATTTTTCCTGAATATCGAATACCCCTGGATGTTGAGTTCCCAGTCTTGGCCATCCTTGAGCCACGTTTCTGTAATCTCAACCAAATCATATTCGTTTACCTCTATTTGCGCAGCCAATTCATCCACCTTATTACAAATGCTCCTCGCATTAAGACACAAAGCCTTCAGGCTTGTTTTTTTTTAATGCTGTTAGACCTATTAGAATTATTTACTGTGGCCACGTTTGATTTAAACCGTTGATTTCTCTGACTGCCACTTTTGTTTTTCTCCTTCCTATCTTTTGCTTTTATCCCCGTTTCCCTTTCCTCTGTCTCCCTGCTCAGGTTCCCAACCCCCCCCCCGCCGGAACAGTGCTCGCAAACCTCCCCGCAAGGATATTTGTCCCGCTCTGGCTCAGGTGCAACCTGTCCGACTTGTACAAGTCTCACCTTCCCCAGAAGCAGGCCCAGTGATCCAGGAAACTAAAGCCCTCCCTCCTGCACCAACTCTTTAGCCACGCATTCATCTGTTCTATCCTCCTATTCCTACATACTCACTAGCACGTGGCACCAGGAGTAATCCAGAGATTACAACCTTTGAGGTCCTACTCTTTAATCTGCTACCTAGCTCCCTAAATTCTTGCTGCAGGAACTCATCCCTCTTCCTACCTATGTCGTTGGTCCCCATGTGAACCACGACCTTTGCCTGTTCACCCTCCCCCCTTCAGAATGCCCTGCAGCCAGTGACATCCTTGACCCTGGCACCAGGGAGGCAACAAACCATCCTGGAGTCATGTCTACAGCCACAGAAACGCCTATCTGTTCCCCTTACAATAGAATCCCCTACCACTATTGCTCTCCCACTCTTTTTCCTCCCTTCCTGAGCAGCAGAAGCATCCCTGGTGCCAGGAAGTTGGCTGCTGCTGCCTTCCCCTGATGAGTCATCCCCCTCAACAGTATCCAAATTGGTATACCTGTTTGAAAGAGGGATGGCCACAGGGGTCCCCTGCACTACCTGCCTGCTTCTATTGCGCCGCCTGGTGGTCACCCAGTTCCCTTCTGCCTGTGCAGCCCTAACCTGCGGCGTGACCAACTCAAACGTGTAATCCACGACCCTCTCAACATCGTGAATGCTCCACAGCCCATCCATCCGCAGCTCCAGCGCCTCAATACGTCCCATTAGTAGCTGCATCTGGATGCATTTCTGGCACACGTGGTCGTCAGGGACACTGGCAGCGTCCCTGAATTCCCACATAGAGCAAGAGGAGCATAACACGGGGCTGGGCTCTCCTGGCATAACTTACCCCCTTTAATTAATTTAAATTAATTCAATACCACCAGTTAAAGATATACTCTAGGGCGCTTATTTACCAACTGTCCCCACTACACCAGAGACCCTAGAAAATATAAACCGCAGAATTTAACCCGGCAACTACAGGCCAGTCAGCTTAATGTCGGGAGGTGAGGAAACCGAGAGACAATAATCCAAGAAAAAATTAATTGGCATTTGGAAATGTATGGGCTAATAAATGAAAGGCAGCGTGGATCTGTTAAAAGCAAATCGTGTTTGATTAACTTGTGGATTGTCGGAAGAAGTTACAGAGAGGGTTAATGGGGGTAATGCTGTTGATGTGCAGTATATGGATTTTCAAAGGGCGTTTGACAAAGTACCACATAATAGACTTGTTAGCAAAACGAAAGCTCAAGTGATTAAAGGGCCCGTGGCAGCATGGCTATGAAATTGGCTAAGCAACAGAAAGAGGAGATTCGTGGTGAACGGTTGTTTTTCAGACTGGAGTAAGTATACATGGGTCTGAATTGACACCACTGCCCTTTTCAATATATATTACTGACCTGGACATGGGTATACAGGACATAATTTCAAAGTTTGCAGATGAAACAAAACTCGGAAATGTAGTAAACAGTGGGGGAGGATAGTAACAGGCTTCAGGAGGACATAGACAGACAGGTGAAATGGGCAGACATATGGCATTTAACGTAGAGAAGTGTGAAGTGATACATTTTGATAGGAAGAATGAGGGGCAAGGCAATATAAACTAAATGTTACAATTTTAATGGGGATGTAGGAACTGAGAGACCTGGGGTGTAATTACACAAGTCTTTGAAGGTGGCAGGACAAGTTGAGCAGGCTGTTAAAAAGCATATGGGATCCTTGACTTTGTTAATAGAGGCACAGAGTACAAAAGCAAGGACGTTATGCTAAGCCTTTATAAAACACTGGTTAGCCATCAGCTGGAGTAGAGTGTTCAATTCTGGGCACCACACTTTAGGAAGGATGTCATGGCCTTACAGTAGGGTACAGAAAAGGTTTACTAGAATAGGATCAAGGACTGGAGAAGTTGGGGTTGTTCTCCTTGGAAAAGAGAAGGTTGAGAGGAGATCTGATAAAGATGTTCAAAATCATGATTAGTTTTGATAAAGTAAAGGAGAAATTGTTTCCAGTGGCAGAAGAGTCAGTAACCAGAAGAGACAGATTTAAGGTGATTGGCAAAAGAACCAGAGGCGACGAGAATTGATTTTTAAATTTTTTATAAAGGAAGTTGTGGCGATCTGGAATGCATTGCCCAAAAGGGTGGTGGAAGCAGATTCAATAGTAACTTTCAGAAGGGAATTAGATAAATACTTGAAGGGAAAAATGTGCACGGCTATGGGGAAAGTAGGACGAGTTGGATAGCTCTACCAAAGAACCAGCAATGGCACGATGGGCCGAATGGCAGCCTCCTGTGCTGTATCATTCTATGATTCTATGAAAGAGAGAGGGCAAACACTTTTAAAAGAGTTGGACCCTCATTTTAGAATGTTTTTGCACGTGCTAGCCAAAATAGTTAAAAGGTCCATATTTACTCTTTCTGCAAGCTTTCAACCTGCTTCAAGATAAATACTGTTTGAATCATTATCTTACTTGCCAGCTTTTTTAAAAACTCGATTTAGTCAGGTAGATCATGAAGTGGTACATCTTAAATTTGTTTCAGCAAGTATATAAAATGTTAACCAGTAACAGCAGTTACACTATTACTGTATTCTATAGAATACAGTGTATCAACACAGCAGTTAATTTAATTTGGCAGGTCCTGGATTAAATATTCAAGTAAATCCATTTGGAGATAAGCATGCACAAGAATAGACGTGTCCAATAAACACAGCAATCAGCTAGACTGTCAACTCAGGAAGGAAAATTACTCAAGAACCAGTGGAAGCAAGCATCTTCCTAACTGATCTAAATATTTTAAACTGTTAAATCTTGGAAGTTTTACTTAGTGGATTAACTAATTTATAATTAACATTATTTCAAAGTACTGTCCCTATGTATATATTTGATTTGTATGCTACTTGTCTGCATTTCTATCAGGTAGGAGAAAAAAATACATGCGCACAGATGAGAATCTGAAGCAAATGTTCTCAAGTTGTGGCGCAACAGTATCAAGATCCTTTGAGAGAATTCAATTTACAAAACAAATCTCAATAATGCTCTCCAGTCACTAGTGGTGGTTTGCTGTTTCAAAGCTTTGTTTACTGCCCGATTCATGTGCCTTACACATAAACAAACATTTGTTTCCATGTACAGGAAACTCTCGATTTACCGGCACCTAAATAACCGGAAATCTCTGTTAACCGGCAAAATTCAGGAGTAGGTTCAGTTAAGTTTTACTTCATATTAGTGGCAGTTCCTAGATCTGTGGCTGTGTAATCGGGGTTCCTGCACTTGTTGCTAAGCAACAAGGACGCTTGGTCTGTGGCCGGGCTTCTTGCACCTGTTGCTAAGCAACAGGGAAGCCTGGATTTGTTGCTGTGTACGGAGCTCTCTTACCTTTTAACTATGCCTCTCTGTAATCCGGACTTTGATAAACCGGCACCACGCCGGTCCCGTCGGTGCCGGATAAAAAGAGAGTTTCCTGTAGTATTCATTCTTTAGTCACAATATACAGAAAATACATTTGGTGTCATTAATATTTTAGTAATTCAGCTGGTATTGCACAGAACTGCACATTTTGTTTTAACATAAAAAAACACACATCCTCAAAATGAAAAAATGTTCAGGATCGGAAGTAACTTATCAGTCAAAAAGAATGAGTACCCGATGTCCTTGGAGATTCATCACTTAATTATTGGCACTGGACTTCAGAAATAGTTAAATTTCAGGAACTGCCAAGCCAACCTTCCCCTCCACTAAAATAACACAAAGTAGTGTGAGAACAAATCACACTAGTGTTGAAGACACAGAATTACTAAAATATATGCAAGTCAAACAATTTTAATGCATCCTAACTTTCCAATCTACAATCAGTTTATAGACACTAGTGCAAACATGCACTGCATTGTGGAAATGCATGCAACTCCCAATATTACACCAACAAAAACACACATGTTCGAGATCAAGTTAGTATTTAATTTTTATTCTAGAATTTGTTTCCTTTAAAGAGAAACTGACAAGTTGGCGCACCAACAAGCAATTGAATTCTACAAAACTACTGTTTCAACTGCTTGCCCATCACTGCCATGAAACCACTGGAGAATCTCTATAGCTGCAAACACATGATCATCTTGCCCCACTACTGCCCAATCACCTGCTTACCACAATCATGCTCAAATAAGAGTTTAAAACGACCTTGACTCTTAATTCATGCATGACACAGCATGTCTTGAAGTACATGCAACACGATTCAACTTTGGCAAAATTGCTTAATTGTAACAATGGTCGGTTTCATTGGCTTGGAAACAAAAACATAACAGTCAAAGATGAGCGTTTTACCATCTAAATGTGTTACAATGAAATTTTTGTATAAATGTGTGTTGGAACACAAATCTTGCTGTAACAGAATGATCAAAGTTCCATCTAAAGTAACACCAAGTAGGAGACGCAACCACGACAACGCCGAGGTGGCAGTACAGGGATTGGAAGGAAAGGGGAAACAGTTTTATGAATGAAACAGTTCAAATTTAAAGATTTACTAACTGTTTGGCGGATGCAGGACATGGGAGCTATTCTTCATTTTGAGAAATCATACTTAAAACTGCCAGTATTTTTTGTTTACTCATTTACAAAATTACTTAATTAACAAAAGCTAACTAACTGTGATGATACAATGACTAGCAAAACAATTCTTAAGCATTTTATTTAGGAACCAATATGATATAGGAGCCAAATTCAAGAGTGCCAGCTCAGTCAAAGAAAGCAGGCTGACAAAACAAACATTTTATATAAATTGATCAATAAATTTAAAGTGTGAACAAGTGATTGGCACTGGCCTATCACATCTTATAAAGCTACTGATTCAATAAAAGATTAATTCAGTAGGGTCATTTCAACAACAAAAAAATACAATTATCTTTCTTAAAAAGCCAATAAACACCAAAAAAATCCTCCTTGGCAGTTTTCCAACCACTCAAACATTATAAAATAAAGCAGATATTGATTTATCATAGCATATTGGCATTTAGTAGAATAAATCATAAACTGCTGTATCAATAGTATTTATCCTCTTAACTGAAAATGTTATATTAAAATACAGACTGTGAGACCAGAAGTAAAAATAACTTGAAAATTAATTTTGCAATTGGCAGTCGGTTCCAACCAGATCAGATGACAGTTTTAAGAAATCAAATGAGATTATTTTAATCAGGGAAAGTGTATTGTCACATACTTTTATAAAAATCATATCTTCTCCAGACACTCAGCAATTTAAAGCCAGTTATTTTTAAGATTTTATAATTTACCCAAAATACTGAATTCTTACTTTAAGAATGAATGTTTTGTGAATAAAATCTCAGTTCACACATTTTTAAAAAAAGCCAGCTTCTCTGCAACTTAAAACACGAGATCCATTAACATTAAAAAAAGGCATATCACAATTAAAAATTTTAAAAATTAATGCCGTTAGTTTCTTTTTAAATGCAGCTTGCAATTATATCTGAACACTCATGGGTAATTAGGCAAACATAGCCATCAGAATGACCTTCATCGTTTGCTTGTATATGGTTCTCCACAAAGCAAGCACAAAGGGAAAGAGAAGCAAAGGGTTTCCTTTTCTTAGAGGCTTCATGTATGGTCATGGCAGGGATCTTCAGGAATCCCCACTTAATATTATCCCACCTAGCAACTCCTGTGGAATGATCTAACTCAATTTTGTCTGCTATTTCTTCTTTGGAAGAGTGGCAAAGAGAAGAAAGGATGGCTCCCATAAAATAGCAAGAGGCAAATTCTCCTCTGGGGTACTGCCAAGAGACGAGGAGTGCAATTAGGCACTTTAAGACGAGATACAATTTAAACAGTAGCGAATGACCTTTGATTCTCCAGCATATTCTCTGTGCTGCAGCTTGGCATCATCTGCTCCCATAGGCAGAGACTTTTCTGGGTCAGCACTCGGGTGTGCTTTAGGTTGCATACCTTCTTACATTACACACAAGGCTATCCTTCCTTTGCCTCATGTTTTCCCTCGGTTATTTTTTGTTTACTATATACACATGGTACAGTAAGTTAATTCCCTCAATTATTTCTCAAAAGGAAAAACAATGAGAAAATGAATGGGAGGGAGGAGCGCCACATTCTGCAAAATTATAAAACTGGGAGAACAGCAACATTGAAAGTGCCCATTAAGTTTACTGACCTGCCAGGCTTTATTAATGGATACTAACATTTAAGGGGCTGTCGATATGTTAGCTCAGTGAATGATTAGAGCATCAGTACATATCTATGAAATACTTGCTTTTTGCACACATCTTTAACAATTCTGGCATTTTAATAGATGTCTTAGATATTAGCAACCTGTAGCAAGGGGCAAAGCGGTGAATAAACATAAATATTAAAGCTGGCCTTGGAAATAACTGACAAGTAAAGCAAATGCAAGACAAAAACAAAGGGGGGGGCGGGGGGATGAGTGTGGTTCCACATATCAAAAGGAATCCTCTTCCATTGTCCCTCAAAAGCTAGTCTATTGCACAGTTGTGCTTTGAGAAGATATTGGGCCAAATACAGTTTACATGTACAAACAGTTGTAAACCCTAACACGACAACAAAACCTTAAAGTAGCAACTGCGTCTCACACATGCATAGTGACAAGAATTCTGGAATGGGATCAAATGTACACCAAGATATTTTAAGTAAATGTTACAACCAGAATCCGAATTGCTATTGTGTACATTCCAGAAAAAGTGAAGACGACGTCAACACAGATAGCAAATTCATAAAATGCAATGTGATTTCAATAATACATTAAGCACAAAAAATGTAAAGCAGTTTACTTCCAAACAAGAGAGAGATGTTAATAAATGTTAAGCAACCAAAGTTGTCTCCAAATGACTTGAAGCCAAACTGGCTGGTCATGCAGCAGATGTCACCACACATCAGCTTCAGACAACATGCAACTGACGGTGAAGTCTGTTGTCCTTTTGTGCTTGACCCTGGCCATGCTTTTCTTCAGTGAACAGTAATCCAACTCACCATCCAATTCTCGATCTTTTGAAATCACATTTATAACACATGCAAGTGGCTTTGCTACAATATCCATCTTGTATTCCAAATAAATTTGAAAAGCAACCAGCACAGCTTTGTAGGAATGACGATACTTACTTGATATCAAACATTAAATCATAGACATTACTTATTTTAAGTGTGCATAAATGTGTTTATAATTCTCCTTGTGTAAAGTGCTGTTGGGGTATGGTAGTGTAGTGGTTGTGTTACTGGGCTAATAATCAATAGAACATCAATTCAAATTCCACCATGGTGCTATAAGAATTTGAATCCAGTTTATTAAAGAAAATCTGGAAATAAAAAAAACTGGTTATCAGTTAAAAAAAAGACCATGAAACTGTCAAATTGTTGTAACCCAACTGGTTCACTAATGCCTATTAGGGGAGGAAACCTGCCAACCTTACCCAGTCTGGCCTTTGTGTGACTTGTCCCACATCGTTGACTCTTAATTGACCTCTGAAGTGGCTTAGCAAACCACTCAGTTAAGGGCAACTAAGGATGGGCAGTAAATGCTGGTCTTGCCAGCGATGCTCACATCCAAAACATGATTTTCTTTAAATCCCCAGGTACAGTCTCATACATGATCAAAGTACTCTAAATGCACAAATACATTTATACTGACTACAATGCAACTAATAAAATGCAATCTATAAGAAAATAGGACAATTAACAATTGCCTATTTGCAACTTAATTTCTTTATGACTAAAAGGCCAATGGCACCTGTTGAGCTTAGAGGTCGTTAGGCATAACAGGTCACAATTTCTAGAAGTTAATCAACTTGGCAGAGTCAAGTTTTAATGCTAATGATGCCCAGCATCGCCTCACCCATTTGCAGTTCTCAAATTAACTTTTGAAAATATACATTTCAAAGTTTGTTGATTAATTAATCTCCTGTTAGATCAGGTGAAACAGCTGATTTACTCAACAATCAAAAGCTCAATTATCACAAAATTTGAAATAATGACCGGGAATTTGCAGCCCTGGTGACAGCGAACTGGCAGTGTCTGCCGTCATTTTGCCTTTGAAACTGACCGTAACTTCAGGTTTTAACACATACGCTGCCTCACGTGGAAATCCTGAAGTTGTGGTCAGTCATTCACTACTCCTCCACAGGCTGTGCTGTGCCTCACCTCTCCCTCGAGCCAGCAATCAGTTAAATCTCTCAAATCATGGAAAGTGACAAAAACTTTGGCTCTTCCGCGGTAATACCAATTAAGCACCCCATTAAAAGTTAGACCCTTTTGGATTAGGTTTAACTGGGGTTTTAACAGCATATTGACTGCTAAACAAACATTATGGCCCTGAAAAACAAATTTTAATTTTGTGGAGTGTCAAATTTATCCATTTCAATAGGTTTCTTAAAAAATTTAATTTTTAAAGTTTGTTCATCTTTATTTCAGGTTTGCCTTTGCCCCAAGTGAGAGCCCCGATCTTTGTTTTGTGCTCTAACATTTTTTAAAAGTTAGAATCAAAGGAGCTTACCTACTTCCTGAAATAAAGACAGAAACTGCAGGAAATACTCAGTAGGTCAGGCAGCATCTGTGGAGAGAGAAACAGAGTTAATGCTTCAGGTCGATCCCGAAACGTTAACTCTGTCTCGCCACAGATGTGGCCCGGCCTGATGGGTATTTCCAGCATTTTCTGTTTTTATTTCAGATTTCCAGCATCTGCAGTATTTTGCTTTTGTATTACCCACTTCCTGATTTGCTGACTGGGAAAATTCTGCCCTTGTTGACATCACAGCAGCTCTTGGCTGGGAATCGCTGGGAATCCCCGGGAATCCCCATTAACTTGCGTTGATTTCAATTACACATCATAAAACCCGAAATTCTTGCCACAGGGATCGCAAGATCCATGGGCGAAGCTTACTTCGGGGCCAGCCGCGAACGCCTTTGCTTCACCACTGACTGCAAATTACGGGCTGTTGTTCCGAATAAAACTCATACCATAATTAAGAATATTTTAATTCTCAAGTAAATAATTATGGGGCTTCTGCAACATTAAATCCACTGACTTCAACAGTTAAACACTTATGTTTCTTAATTATGATTTAAATGAAGCAGCAAACCAGGCTTCTAGTCTGGACCAATAGGGTAACCCCTAGGTCACCAAACAAGGATCATCACAACAAAGCCCACTGCACCTGGTATTCTCAGGCGGCCTCCAATCAAAGTACGAACCAGATCTGACTCTGCTTAGCTTCCGAGGTCAGGCGAGATTGGGTGTGCTCATAGTAGTGTGCCCAATTTGCATTATGGGACACTTCAACTTTCCTTGTATTAAATGGTCCGATGGTGAACTATCCAGTGTAGTGGGGAGATCAGCGGAGACTTTTGCAAGCACCATCAATGATGGTTTCCCTTACACAGCATGTTGGTGAGGTAGCTAGGGAGAAACAAAATCTAGATCTGGTTTTTAGCAGTGACCCTAGTGTTGTATCAATCCTCCGTGTTGGGGAATGTTTGGCCAGTTCAGATCATAATATAATTAGGTTTAATCACTGGTCAATCCAAGGCTGCAGCCAACCTAATACTGGTCCCAGATTTTAAGAGGGCTAATTTTACAAAAATGGCAGCACGGTGGCATAGTGGTTAGCACTGTTGCCTCACAGCGCCAGGGACCCGGGTTCGAATCCGGCCTCGGGCGACTGTCTGTGTGGAGTTTGCACATTCTCCCCGTGTTTGCGTGGGTTTACTCCGGGTGCTCCGGTTTCCTCCCACAGTCCAAAGATGTGCGGGTTAGGTTGATTGGCTATGATAAATTGACCCTTAGTGTTAGGGGGATTAAATACGTGGGGTTACGGGGATAGGGTGGGATATGTGTTGGTGTAGGGGTTACGGGGATTGGGTGGGATATGTGTCGGTGCAGGCTCGATGGGCCGAAATGGCCTCTATCTGCACTGTGTGGTTTCTGTGATTTCTGTGATTTCTGATCTGGTAAAAGTTGATCAGAAAACTCTATTAGAGAGGCAATCAAGTACACAGGGCAAATGGGTTCTATTTAAAATATGGCCCAATGGTTAAAAGGGCAAACAAAACCATTATGTTTGACGAGGAATGTGCAGAGGAAAATTCAAGTGAAACAGAAGGCATTCTACACACGAGGCATTTTTCTCAGGAGAACAGGGAAAAGTGTTGCATGCAATTAAGGGAGACAAAAACAGTCAGAAGAGTGGCCAAGAGATCTCTAGAAAAGAAGATTTTGCATAATTGTGGCAGGAATAGAAAACGCTTTTCTAGCTTTGTCAGAAAACCATTAAGGACTGTATAGAGCCACTAAAGGATACTGTAGGGCAGATTCACTGATTTTCAGGTTATTGCAGAGCTGCTAAATGACTATTTTGCATCTGTCCATATGAAAGGATTGTTACTAGTCCTAGCCCCTGTAGGGCTACCCCGGATCAGGCGTATTCCCCAGACGTTCACCTTCAACTAAAGTTAGAGGTAGCCGAATCCTAAAGACGCTTAATTGGGTCTGAAAGGTTCAGACTATTTCTCGCTAAAGGAATGACCTGAAGATGTTACCGTCCTCCAGATAGCACTTGAGTTTAACTAGACTGTAGCCTTCCGGATATTATGAGGGTCCGGAAAACTCCTCACCAAAGTGTGTACAGAGATTGAGTTTGCGAGTTTGATACAGAAGTACAATGTGAGACAATTCTAAAAAAAAAGATTTATTAAAGAACCAACATGTAACTTACAGCTGGTGATTCAATCGCAACATTAACAGTTCCAAATACAAATGGCTTACAATTCTTATCCGAGATCCTTATTCTCAAATCTTAACTTAGTTACATTTTTACATTTCTTAGTCTTACTTTCCAGGATATCCACCAAAATCAAATACCTTTGATTCCTGAGCCTGCCTCTGAAGTGTGAGAATCGCTTCACCTCTTTCAGCGAATTCTGTCTTCCCATTTGAAAGTTCTATATTTATACCCTTTCTGCAGTGGTATATCCTTTGAGGTTTTCTGCTGATGTAAGCTAATTATTATCTCTAGTCATTTTTCTGTTGACTTCTTTCTATTCTTACCGTCAGTTCAGCTGTTAGCATGCAGAATTATGTCTCCTGTGTAGGTGTCTCAAGCTGATCATAAAAACAATGTGGCAACAATGATTAAAATGAAATCAAATCGAACCAAAGTCTCCTGTTTGTATCTTTTGCATTTAGAACACCTCAACTGGTTGGAACACAGACTTCATGTCTCCTAAGTGTTCCAAGTTCAACACAACAACATGATTGCTGTTGCCTCCCGTGTTTCATTTGATGTTATTTTTACAAAGGCATTCTGTGCAATTCTTTTTACAACGTGTAAATTAAAAACACCTCAACTAGGGTGATCTATGCAATTCTTATTTACCTCCGTTGGTTGTAACATATAATCGTGTCTCCTGTTTCATTTGATGTCATTTTTACAAAAGGCACATGTTTCTTTAATCTTTGTGTTTCTTTCCGAAGTATTGGTTTAAGACAATTTAACTAGGTATAGCTATTGTGTTCTTTCCAAGCTGCAGACCTCCCGGAGCCTCCAACCTGCCGCTTCAATAGGACTATTGTCTCAGTGTCAACAATCTATCTTATCTCAAAAGCCTGTATGCTGTTTACAGTTGGCTTCCAGACCCAGTATGTCATGTTTCAGTAAGTCAAAATTCTGTTCATAGGATGGTGTATTTTTCAGAATATGGCTATTCCTTCACATATACTCCTGTAGATGATGCTTATGTTATGTGGGGGGGGGGGGGGTGCTCTGTCTTGAATAGCATTATTGGTCCATTTACTTTAGAGCAGCATAGGCTTAGAGGTCACCTGATAGAGGTGTATAAAATAATTGCAAGGGCTGGATAGCATCTCTATTGATAGATTATTCCAGTTTAACAGATTGGGGAGGGCAAGGGGATGAGTTTAAACTATGCAAGAGTAGGAACAGACTGAATGTTAGGTGCTTCTTCTTTTCCCACAAAGTAGTGCGCCTCTGGAATACACTGCCAGCTGGTGTGGGAGCGGACTCTGTATACCTTCAAGAGGGAGTTGGAGCCGATTCTTGACTGGGGCAGAGATCACATCATATAGAAGGTAAATGTCTTTATAGCTAACACTTGGCCCGTGTAATCTCCTGGACTAGTTTTGATCGCCCGAGGGTGTCGGAGAGCAATTTTCCCAGCGTATTTTTCCCCCCTTATTGGCCCTGGATTTTTTTTTTTTGCCTCTGCCAGAAAATACATGCCGCAGGGGTGGGTTGGTGATGGGGAGGGGGGGGGGGGGGGGGGGGAGTGTTTAGTCATGATGGTCCAGCCATCATGGTATGGCGCAGCTGGTTTTTTTTTTTTTTTTTTTTTAAGGGTACAGTAGCAGTGATTATGTTACTGGACGAGTAATCCAGAGGCCTGGGCTAATAATCCAGAAGTGAGAGAGAGTTCAAATACCACCGTGGCAGTTTGTGAATTTGAATTCAGCTAATTAAATAACTGGAAAAAAAAAGCTAGTATCGGTAATGGTGACCACAAAGCTATCGGACTGTCGTAAAAACCCAGCTGGTTCACTAATGTTCAACCTGTCTGGTCTGTGACTCCAAGCCACAGCAATGTGGTTGACCCTTAACTGCCCTCTGAAATGGCCAAACAAGCCACTCTGTTGTCACCACCACTTTCTCAGGGGCAATTAGGAATGGGCAATAAATGCCAGCGACACCCACATTGTGAAAGAATAAATAAAAAATTTCTTGCCCATCAATTTCACATGTTCATAAATTAAAAATCCCCTGGTAAAAACAGGTAATTTGCCAGTGAATTGGTAGGAATTTTCTAAAAAATCTCAGCCAGTGTTACAGGCTTTGCAAACAGGAAGCCAGTGGATTAAAATGCAGCTCCTGCTCCTAACAGAATAGTTCTGCCTCAGGAATCCACAATGCTGAGGTCACGACTGAAGGAGGCGAGAAGCAGTGCCGGTAGCAGGAGCTACAGTTCAATCCTGTGAGTTCCTTCCGGCATAGCACAGGCGGAGGGTTTTTTTTTGTTTTGTTTTTTAAGTTTCACCAACCCACTAGCAGGTCAGCTGGAAGTGGCGCTCCATATCCAATGTGTTTCTGCTGACTACAGGTGGAGCACAATTTTTTAATATGTTAAAATCCTACAAAACCACCAGATCAGCTGTTTTATTGGTGGGAGGCACCAAAACATGGAGCTCGTAAGATCAGAAAGTGCACTGAATTTCACCCATGGACTCCACATCGCCTAGGATAGTCAGTCAGTCAGAACTTAGATACTGTGGTCTAACATGTATTAGTGCCACTTCAATGAGTTTAAAGCAAAATGCTTTGGCCAAGGATGTCTTCTAACAAAAGGCCAGTGCAATTCAATCCCTGGTCTGTGCCAAGTGGCTGATATAAAATAAATTCAAGATCTTAAGGGAGTGCATAGCAGGACAAGGTAAATTACATTTATATTTAATATGCAAAATTAGGCAAAACTGATTTTTTTAATTTAAAAAATGGAATCAATCTGGCTTGCATACCATGAACATTTACAACCACTTAATGTATCTGACAAAATAAGGGATTTAAAAAAAAATCCAAGTGTTTTGAGTTGAAAAGTAATCTGTTTTCCATTACTAAATTTCAAAAGACCAGAGGCCCAGATCCCACTGATTGCTCTGAATATTTCAGGAACTAGGGGCTTTACCAGGTGTTAATTATACATTGTCAAAGCAATTGCCAGTATGAAGACCTAACCAATGTTAGAGACCTGCTCATTAGCACAATGTGCAAGATACGTGTCTTTTATCACAGATGATCAACAGGTCAGATGAGAGGGGCTTTTGGACTGCAACCCTGGGGAACACTCCAATTGCTTCAGTTGTCTAGAGATCTAAATTCCATGGGCCCACACAAACAGCCACATACAACATTCATGTACAACATTGCAAGAATGTCTCAAATACTGTTTCATCCAAAAACTTGCAGTGATAAAGAATTCCCCAAGATACAAGTACAATACAGGTTATTAATCCCTTATCCAAAACCCTTGGGGCCAGATGGGATTCGGGATTCTTCGGATTTCAGAACGGTAGGGGTATCTGCAGCTCTTTTTGACATTTTGACAGTGAAATTAAACTCAAAATCACAAAATAACAAAAAATATCAGAAAGCAGCAGACGCACGTGTGATTGGTAGCAGTGCTGAGACACAACTGACGCCTCACACCTGCGTGGGTCAAGCATCGGCTGCGTCAGGTCATGTTTGGCGCCACTCCGGTCATGTCATGCACACAAGTGACGCTCCACGAAAAACTCAGTTTAGAGCTTTTCGAATTTCGGAATTGCGGATAAGGGATTGTGGACCTGTAGTTCCTCACCCACGTGGTAATGGTCAGTGGTAGCACTTGCACCTCAGAGTCAGAAGGGTGTGGGTTCAAGTACCAAAACAGGACTTGGGCACATAATCTAGACTGATACTTCAGTGTAGTATTCAGGGAGCGCTGTCTATCTGTCCATCTTCTTTAGACGTAAAAGTTCCTATGCCAATTTTTTTTTCCCCCCCCAATTCATTCATGGGATGTGGGTGCCGCCAGCAGGGCCAGCATTTACTGCCCAGCCCTAGTTGCCCTGGAGAAGGTGGTGAGCTGCCTTCTTGAACCGCTGCAGTCCGTGTGGTAAAGGTATTCCCACAGTGCTGTTAAGGAGGGAGTTCCAGGATTTTGACCCAACGAAGATGAAGGAACGACAATATATTTCCAAGTCAGGATGGTGTGTGACTTGGAGGGGAACTTGCAGGTAGTGGTGTTAACATGTGCCTGCTGCCCTTGTCCTTCTAGGTGGTAGAGGTTGCAGGTTTGGGAGGTGCTGTCGAAGAAGCCTTGGCAAGTTGCTGCAGTGCATCTTGTAGATGGTCTACACTGCAGCCACAGCGCACTGGTGGAGGGAGCGAATGTTTGGGGTCCCAATCAAATGGGTTGCTCTGTCCTGGGTGGTGTCGAGTTTCTTGAGTGTTGTTGGAGCTGCACTCATCCAGGCAAGTGAAGAGTTTTCCATCACACTCCTGACTTGTGCCTTGTAGATGGAGTCTGGAGATGAGTCACTTGCCACAGAATAACCCAGCCTCTGACCTGCTCTTGTAGCCATAGTACTTATGTGGCTGGTCCAGTTAAGTTTCTCGTCAATGGTGACCGTCAGGATGTTGCTGGTGGGGGAATTAGACAATGGTAATGCCATTGAGTATCATGAGGAGGTGGTTAGACTCTCTTGTTGGAGATAGACATTGCCTGACTCTTGTGTGGTGTTACTTGCCACTCATCAGCCCAAGCCTGAATGTTACCCAGGTCATGCTACACATGGGCATGAACTGCTTCATTACCGGAGGAGTTCCGAATGAATGCCTAGTTTGGGTTCCGCCAAGACCACTTAGCTCCCTACCTCATTACAGCCTTGGCCCAAACATCGACAAAGGAGCTGAATTCTCAGTGAGGTGAGGAGTGACTGCCCTTAACATCAATGCAGCATTTGACCAAGTGTGGCATCAAGGAGCCCTGGTAAAACTGAAGTCAATGGGAATCAGGTGGAAAACTCTCCACTGGCTGGAGTCATACCTAGCACAAAGGAAGATGGTTGTGGTGGTTGAAGGTCAATAATCACAGCCCCAGGACATCGATGCAGGTGTTCCTCAGGGCAGTGTCCTAGGCCCAACCATCTTCAGCTGCTTCATCAATGACCTTCCCTCCAACATAAGGTCAGAAATAGGGATGTTTGCTGATGACTGTACAGTGCTCAGTGCCATTCACAACTCCTCAGATAATGAAGCAGTCCATGCCCGCATGCAACAAGACCTGGATGACGTTCAGGCTTGGGCTAAGTGGCAGGTAACATTTGCGCCACAGAAGTGCCAAGCAATGACTATCTCCAACAAGCAAGTGACTAACTACCTCCCCTTAACATTCAACAGCGTTACCATCGCCAAATCCCCCACCATCAACACCCTGGGGGTCACCATTGACCAGAAACATAACTGGACCAGCCACATAAATACTGTGGCAACAAGAGCAGGTCAAAGGCTTGGTATTCTGCGGCGAGAGTCTCATCTCCTGACTCGCCAAAGCGTTTCCACCATCTACAAGATACAAGGAGTGTGATGGAATACTCTCCACTTGCCTGGATGAGTGCAGCTCCAACACTCAAGACGCTCAACAACATTCATGACAAAGCAGCCCACTTGATAGGCACCCCATCCACCACCTTAAACATTCACTCCCTCCACCACCGGCGTACCGTGTACCATCTACAACATCCACTGCAGCACCTCGCCACGGCTTCTTCGGCAGCACCTCCCAAATCCGCGACCTCTTCCACCTCGGAGGAAGAGGGCAGCAGGCGCATTGGAGCACCACCACCTCCAAGTTCCATACCATCCTGACTTAGAAGTATATTGCCGATCCTTCATCGTCACTGGGTCAAAATCCTGCAACTCCCTACTAACAGCACCGTGGGAGTACCTTCACCACACGGACTGCAGCGGTTCAGGGCGGCGGCTCACCACCACCTTGAGGGCAATTAGGGATGGGCAATAAATGCTATCTTTGTCAGCGACGCCCACATCCCATAAACTAATTTAAAAAACGGAACACTGCAATATTCGAGGAAGAGCAGGGAGTTGTCCTTAGCAATACCACCAAATCAGATTAACTGGTCATTTATCTCAGGTCCGCACATAAATGGGTACTATTATAAAAGAAAATTCTTCATTTGTTTCATATATACACACACACACACACTAATAAAACTAATAATGCAACAAACCTTAAAACAAAATTACTCCCTCAAAAGTTGACTCCAACAACTGGCCTACCTCCCAACTTCCACAAACATGCCACATCCCAGGAGGAAAGGGTGGGGGAGGAACAGCAGGGAAGGGCGGGGCACAGAAAAGGAGGGAGAGCCGGAAAGGGTGAAAGATTTGCAATTCTGTAGCACTTTGCACCATCCTTCTCTTCGGCAGTCCCTCGGAGCCGAGGATGACTTGCTTCCACATTAAAAATGAGTTTGCAGGTGACTGATGAGTCCAATGCGGGACCTACAGTCTCTGTCACAGGTGGGGCAGATGGTGGTTGAAGGGGCAGGTGGGCGGGGTGCTTGCATTGACGTGTGAGCCTTGCGCTTGGCTTCTGCTTGCTCCTGGCAAAGAGTCGAGGTGTTTGGCGCCTTCCCAGATGCTTCTCCACTTTGTGCGGTCTTGGGCCAGGGATTCCCAATTGTCAGTGGGGATGTTGCACTCTGCGGCTTTGAGGGTGTCCTTGAAGCATTTCCTCTGCCCACCTGGGGCTCTCTTGCCGTGTCGGAGCTCAGAGTGGAGCGCTTGTTTTGGGAGTCTCTTATCGAGCGTGCGGACGATGTGACCCGTTCATTGGAGCTGATCGAGCGTGGTCAAAGTGTCAATGCTGGCCTTAGCGAGAACACTGACGTCGGTGCGCCTATCCTGCCAATGGATTTGCAGGTTCTTGCGGGGGCAGCATTGGTGGTACCTCTCCAGTGCTTTGAGGTGCCTGCTGTACGTGGTCCATGTCTGAGACATACAGCAGGGCGGGTGATATGCCTATCAATTAGTCCAATAAAAGGCGACGAGTTAAGAACGTAACTGAAGGTTTTTATTGGCTAAATAACAGAGCCCACCCTCGTGGGTGATCCGATCCAACAGGGAGGAATACTAGCCAGTCAGCTACCTTTATACCTGGGCAGGTAATGGGCGGAGTCGGAGGTGGTCAGCCCAGGTATAACAGTGCGACAAGAGGCGACCTCGTGTAGTGATGTGACAGTGAGAACAGTGAGAACAATATACAGTGATAACTATAACAGTGGTTTACCACAGCGGGTATCACTGCAGCTCTGTAGAACATGAGCTTAGTGACGGGTTTGAGGTCCTGGTCTTCAAATACTCTCTTCCTCACACTGAAGGCGGTGTTGGACTTGGTCATCGGCGTCTGCCCTTGTTGATAGTAGGCTCCCAAGGTATGGAAAGTGGTCCGTATTGTCCAAGGCCTTGTCATGGATTTTGATAATCGGGGGGCAGTACTGTGTGGCGGGGCAAGTTGGTAGAGGACCTGTGCCTTACACTAAACATCCGTAAGGCCTATGTTCGCGTACGCTTTGGTGAAGGCGCCGACGATGGTTTGGAGTTCGACCTCCAAGTGAGCGCAGGCACAAGCGTCATCTGCATACTGTAATTCGACGACAGAGGATGGGACGACCTTAGATCTGGGCAGGAGGAGACGGTGGTTGAACAGTTTCCCGTTTGTTCTGTAGATTTGCTCCACTCCAGCGGGGAGCTTATTGAGGGCGAGATGGAGCATTGCAGCAAGGAAGATCGAGAAGAGTGTTGGTGCGATGACACAGCCTTGCTTGACCCCGGTCAGTACATGAATTGGATCTGTGGTGGAACCGTTGATCAGGATCACAGCTTGCATGTCGTCGAAGCAGGCGGAGGATGGTGACAAACTTGAGGGCAGCCAAATTTGAAGAGGGCACTCCATAATCCCTCACGGTTGACAGTGTTGCAGGCCTTTGTGAGATCAAAGGCGGCTATGTACAGCGGTTGGTGCTGTTCCCTGCATTTCTCTTGCAATTGACACGCAGTGATCATGTCCATTGTGCCCCTTAGTGGGCGGAATCCACATTGCGACTCTGGGAGGAGCTCTTCAGCCACTGGGAGGAGGCAATTGAGGAGGATTCTTGCGATGACTTTCCCTGCGGCAGACAGCAAGGAGACTCCTCTGTAATTACCGCAATCGGACTAGTCACCTTTCTTGAAGATGGTCACAATTACGACGTCTGAGATCCCCTGGCATGCTGTTCTCCTTCCAGATAAGAGAAAGGAGTTCATAAATTTGCGTCAGTAGTGCTTCTCCACCATGCTTTAGTGCCTCGGCAGGGATTCCATCTGCTCCGGAGGCCGCCTTGTGCTTCAGTTGTCGGGTGACCCTTTCAACCTCATACCGAACTGGGGTTGTGCTGAAATGGTGGCGGGTAGCATGCTGCGGGATGGAGTTGAGGACACTCGCGTTGAAGACAGAGTCTCAGTTAAGGAGATCTTCGAAATGCTCCTTCCAGTGGGCACTGGCTGCCTCTGTCCTTGACGAGTACCTCTCCGTTCTTGGCCCGCAGCGGGGTAGGACCTTGGGCCGTTGACTGCGCTAAAGAATCCGCGCATGTCGTGGTTGTCGGCTAGCTGCTGGATCTCCTGCGCTTTCTCCACCCACCATCTGTTCTTTAGGTCGCGAGTTTTTGGACCTTGGCCTTCAGGCGTCTGTAGAGCTGCTTTCTTGCTCTCGAGTTCTGTTGCTGTTTCCAGATCAGGAATTCCTTGCGCTTGTGGCTTATTAGCTCCTGGATCTCCTGGTCGTTCTCGTCGAACCAATCTTGGTGTTTCCTGGTCGAGTGACCGAGCGTCTCTTCACAGGTGCTGATTATGGAGGCCTTGAGTGCAGACCAGGCGCTGTGGACACTCTGTCTCTGCATCATGGGAGTCGTCAGGTTGTTTGAGAGGTGCAGGCTGAATAGGGCTTTCTTAGCGGGGTCTTTGAGTGCTCCAGCATTGATTTTCCTGCGGCACTGTTTCTGTTGCCGCCGCTGTTTAGGGGCTATGTCGGTGGAGATGACAGACCGGATTAGGCGGTGGTCTGTCCAGCAGTCGTCAGCTCCTGTCATGGCGTGGGCGATGCGGATGTCCATGCGGCCCCTTGTTCGGACAATGACGTAGTCCAGCAGATGCCACTGCTTGGAGCGAGGGTGCTGCCATGAAGCCTTGGAGATCAACAGAGGATGCAATCACAACTGCTCTACACTCGGCCCTGAATCACCTAGATGGTAAGGAGACCCACATCAGAATGCTGTTTATAGACTACAGCTCAGCATTCAACACTATCGTCCCCAACAAGCTGGCCACCAAACACTTGGCCTGAACACTTCCCTCTGCAACTGGACCCTGGACTTCCTAACAAACAGACCCCAGTCTGTCAAATTAGGTAACCACACCTCCCCCCCCTGACCCTGAACACGGGGGCCCCACAAGGATGTGTGCTGAGCCCCCTCCTCTACTCCCTCTTCACCCACGACTTTGTGGCTGTTAATGGTTCCAACACCATCATCAAGTTTGCGGATGACACCACGGTAGTAGGCCAGATCACCAACAACGATAAGTCAGCCTACAGAGAGGAGGTCCAGCATCTCGTGAAGTGGTGCGCCAATAACAACCTGGCCCTTAACATCAAGAAAACAAAAGAAATCATTGTGGACTTCAGGAAGTCCAAAGGCGGAAGTCACACCCCCATCCACATCAATGGGGCTGTGGTGGAGAGGGTGGACAGCTTCAAGTTCCTCGGAGTCCACATCACGGAAGACCTCTCCTGGTCCCTCAACACCTCCTCTCTGGTGAAGGCGGCCCAGCAGCGCCTATATTTCCTAAGGAGGCTGAAGGGATGTAACCTGTCACCCCTGATCCTCTCTAACTTTTACCGCTGCACTATAGAGAGCATCCTGACAAACTGTATCACAGTATGGTATGGCAGCTGTAGCTACTATGACCGGAAAGCCCTGCAGCGGGTAGTCAAAACTGCCCAACGCATTACTGGCTACCGACCATAGAGCATATATACCAGAAACGCTGTCTACGGAGGTCACGGTCCATCAAAGACCCTACCCACCCCAGCCACAGTCTGTTCGCCCTCCTGCCATCTGGGAGACGCTACAGATGCATTCGCACCCGTACGACCAGATTTAGGAACAGCTTCTTTCCCAGGGCTGTCATCCTACTGAACTCCACAAATAAACTCTAAAGCCTGCACATCTGCCAATGCACTTTATTATGGTCATATTTATGTTAATATACTACAAGCCAAATGTATGTTGAATGTTTAAATGTCTTAATCCAAATGTACACTCTCGGGAGCCGCAAGCCTACATTTCGTTGTACTGCACTTGTGCACTAACAATGACAATAAAAGTTGATTTGATTGATTTTGATTGTACTCGTCTCTCTGATGGAACAAGGTGCTGGTTATGACAAGGCCATGTTCTGAGTATTTCAACAGGAGAAGGGTACCGTTGGAGTTGGCTTTCCCTACCCCTTCTCTGCCAATCACACCTCCCCAGAGGTCTGTGTCCTTTCCAACTCTGGCGTTAAAGTCGCCAAGGAGAATCAGCTCGTCGCCCGTTGGGACTCGGGACAGGGATCATCCTTAGGATGTCCCACACAGTGAATTACTTTTTTTTTTCTTTTTTTTTTGAAGTGAAGTCACTGTTACGAAGGCGTACACAGTGGCCAATTTGCACACAGCAAGGTCCCACAAACAGCTATGAGATAATGACCAGTTAAATCTATTTTTGTTGGTATTGGTTGAAGGATAAATGTTGTCCGGGACACGCAAAATTCTTTTGCTCTTCTTCAAATAATGACATAGCATCTTTTATGTACACCTAAACAGGACCTCATTTTAACATCTCATCCAAAAGGCAATGCCACACTCACTTAGTAATGCACGAAAGTGTCAGACGTCATTATGTGCTCCAAGTCCTGCACTGCATTCAATCCATGACATTCAGGCCCATAATTTAGAGTGTTACCACTGAGCCAAATGGGCACACGGTACACCACACCACAGGATTTCCACAGTCCACTTGAGATGTCACTTCCGCAAAGAAGCAAGGAAGTTGGTTTGGAAGAATCTTCTCCTTCCGACACATGACGACTGCCATTTAGATTATTGTACATAATCTTCACGTTTACTGTTAATAATCCATTCCATTATTTTACATAGAATGGAAGCATGTCTAATGGGCCTGTCATTACCTGTGTCTGCTTTGCCACCCGTTTATAATATGGGCACGATATTAGCGTGTTTCCAATCTACTGATACTTCTGCAGTTTTCAATGATTCCCTCAGTAAATGCTTCACAAATCTAGTTCCTCTCCGCATTCTCGGATAAATAGCATCAATTTATTTGTTTGGCGTCCCTTTGGCCTTATTTGTATTGAGCTCATTGATTTGACTTTGAATATCTTTGTTTGGGATAGGCATGTGGTAGGTTTTTTTTCTGAAATTATCAGCAGCAATTGTATGGATTTCAGAACAGGTATTTCAACTTTCAAACTGATTTCCAAAGTATAAATCACTTAATTTCTGAGGCTCGAGGTAAATCTGCTTGGTATTTCAAAATTTGGGGTAAATATTACATTGATCAGGCAAAGACAATTTGTTTTGCCATTTCCTGCAGCTTTCAAACATCTCTCTTAATTTTACTTGCACTAACAGACAGCAAACCACTGGTCAAATATTACAAAATACCCTGCATGGGAAGAAAGGAAACAGAGAATAAGTTCTGGAACAAAATACTTCAAATATAGTTTCCAGAGAATCAACATTGAAGTTCAGCCATTTGGACTTGTAACCGTACTTTCAGTGTGTAATATCAAAACATCGACCGCATTACAACTTCTTTTGAGGAAAGAGGGAATCTTAGAATATAAATGATAGTCAAAATAAAAATCAAATAAAACTGCTTTCCAGTTTTCTTTTTTGTAACCTAGCAATGGATAATAAGTGCACGGTTTCCTTCCACAGTTGAACTACACACTATATTGCAATTGTAATTTGATTAACCCACACAATGTGCCAGTCACCAGTAATCAGCCTGAATTTCCTAGTTGTCTAATTTGAGATCTGAAAATAAACTTCTGACAGCTAAGATAGCGTTCGACCATTACTGTGAGCGAAATCCCTTGTGCACCTTGGTTCCAGTCTCACGGGAAGAAATTCTATGCAACTTTCAGGATGCTCATGCAGAAATTACACAAGTTGACTGCAATAAGGCTGAGTCAGTTAACGAATGGAGTGGCTGAGCCATTCCGAGGGCGGCCCAGGTTCAAGCCTCACTGTTAAATTAGCCCTCAGCTGGCTTCATCACCCCTCGGTCAGACAGGGGGGAAACCAGCTGAAGGGACAGTGTGAATACTACAGCTGACCTCCATGCCCTTTGACTGGGGGAGAAAAGCAGCCAGTATGCCTCTTCCTGATCACTATTCTGCAACCTCTGCTTTGAGCAAGAGTGCACAATATGTTGGGAGAGGACAGGATTGAGATCGCCCGTGATGTTTACCTATGATCTACCAACACTCATCACTTTGGCTCACAAATGAAGAATGGTTGCCTTGGCATAGTACTCGAGGGTTATCAACAGGAGGTGGGAAAACACTTTTTTTTTTTTTTTATTAAGTACAGCAGCAATGTACAAGACATCAAATATAAGTTCAGAAAGAGCATACAATTATTTAAAACAACAACTTCATTCATTTTAAATAATTTGATGATGGCCAACTCAAACTACATGGTTTCAATACTAAAGTGACAATATTCTGATTTATTTCACCATACTGCTCAACTCACAGGCACAGCATTTTAATAGGAATGTAGTTACAGTACTAACAGTAGTTGCGCTGAAAGTTAGATGTGCTGTAAAGGCTTTTCCGCAACTCAAAGCTTAATTTGGGGGTGGGGGGGGGGGGGGGGGGGGAACGCAAAAAAAAATGCTCTGTGCGCTTATTACGTTGCTTAAATTGAAATACTCGATTCTTGGTATTTTTGAGCAAACAAAAAAAATGACGCAACAGCAGTCTAGACTGTAATGGATAAAAACAGCAAGACAAACCAAAGCAAAGCATTCACCTTTTTTCCCACCCTATAATCTTTTCTAAAATGAAAAGTGCAATGATTATAAATAGACAGCTCACATGCATGGTTTTGCAATACTGAGAATTATAATTGTGTGGTGTTAGAATGCAAGCACTGTTACTTACTGGAGCAATGCCAACATTAATTTGAAGTAATTTTCATTCCGAAGGAGGGCAAATATATAGCTTGTTAATTTTAAACTAGTCTTCTTAAATACCAACTCAGTGATTGTGGAATTGACTTTGATATTGGCAATTAGTGAAGCTAGGATGCTTCTTCCAACATATCTAGTCTCGCTTGAAAGAACAATACCAAAATGAATATAGAATATTCTCCATTTTAGGAACCACTAAGCCAGTTTGTGCAGTTTTTAAAACTGAAGCAACATTGGCTAGAGAAACAATGGAAACTTGCCAGTCATCCCTCAACACCTTTAAATGTTTCCCAGAATCAGAATAGTCATTAGGAATCAATTGTCTGTACACTCGTGCAACTTTTTCTCTTAATATTAAGTAACATGATCAACCTGCATCAGTAAGATTTTTGGTACCTATACTTTATCTCTTCTCAATGGTAAGGGCCTAAAAAACAAGCATTGCTTTCTCTAAAATAACTCATTCCGTTCACTCAAATGGAAACACATGGGCAACATTTTTACAAATTAAGTGTTAATGCAGTGCCAAATGATTAAGTCCCTGACTGATTTCTCTTGCTTAAGAATAGGACTGAAGCAAAATCCATGAGCAGCAACATCAGGCAATTATGCACACACTAGCTAGCCCTCGCTGCTAAATCAGTGAACCAAACAGGTTAAATGTACATTACCATAGGGAGGCTGGAAAGATGCTTCCACAGAGCAAAATGTTGACTTTTTTTTTTTTAAATCCTCAAATATTTATAGTCTTCTCTGAATAAAAAAGTGCTAAACAAGAATGACAAGTCTGAATGACAGAGTCAAGTGTTTCTCGAACGGCATGTTAAATCTGCAACGTCCAAGACAGTATATTCAAATTAAAATGCACGGAAGCCACCCAAATCATTTTTTTGCCATTCACTACCTTATTGTGGATGACTGTATGGACACCCGCCACGGACAAACTTGAGTCATGGGTAGCGAGTCCTTCTCTGCTTTCCACCACCTGCCTCACCCCTTGGTGCTCACCAGGCTCCTCCTCTAAGCATCTACCCACTTTCATCCCGCTTACCTTTCAGCTAAAAATCTCAGTCTACACCCCACCAGGCCACACCAACTTCATCCCTAAAACATCCTCCGTCTCCCTTGGCACCTGTAGCAAGTGGCTCCTTATAGGCAGCAATTTCAATCTTGACCTCAACATGCCGTGTCAGTTCTCCCCCAAATTGGATACATTCTGTTCTAATTCTCAGCCTTGTATAAACGCTCCCACCCATATCCACAACCACCTTTAATCCTATCAGCATGCATGGCCTTTCTGCAATACAGTACTCAATCACCAGCAAGGCTACATCTGACCACTTACTCATATCCCACATCCTGCTGCCTTTTTCAACCCCACCACTTTCATCATGCACCAATAGGGAGAAAGAAATCAGTCGATTATGCCTCTCCTCTGTTGTCTAGCTCTATGGGACTGGCATTGCATAGTTTCCAATTGCACCAAGTTGAGCATAGCCAAAGCATCTCTAGCAATTGCTTCTCTTCCCATTCCTTCACTATCACATCCAATCGCCCAAGAATCTGGCAATGGCCCCTCCTCTTTCTCATTTGCATCGTCAGGTGTCAGTCTTGGCTCAGTGGTAGCACACTCACCTCCGAGTCAGAAGGTCACGAGTTCAAGCCCCGCAGATGTTGGAGTGCATAATCGAGACTGACACTTCAGTTCAATACTACGGGAGTGCTGCAGTGTCGAAAGTGCCATCTTTTGGACGAGACATTAAACAGAGATCTGTCTTCTATGCACATTACATTAGTGACTACACTTCAAAAGTCATTCATTGGCTGTAAAGCACTTTTGGACATCCGGAGGTCGTGAAAGGTGCTCCAAGTTCGTTCTTTTACTGCCGCTCAGCAACATAATTCACAGACCCAGTGTCAGCTTCTATATTTAGCTCCGTAATACCCAGCTCAACCTCTCCAACAACTCTTACAACCCACCCATTGCTGTTGTCGGACTGCTTTCGATGAGTCTCAACTTCCTTCAACTAAACACTGGAAAGACTGAAGCGCATGCCCTTGCTACTGGTCCCATTCCCCTTTGTGCCGCACTCTTGGGTTGAACCAGGCGATTGGCAGCCTTGGCACCCTGTTCCATTCAGAGCGGAGCTTCAATTCCCACATTCCAGCCATCAGCAAGGCTGCCCATTCCCAGCTGCACAACACTGCCCACCTCCACACCCGCCCCCCCCCCCCATCTCAGCCACTGAAACCATCATCCATGCATTTGTCACCTCCACACTGGACTACCCCAACACTCTCCTCGCTGGCCCACAGCCTCCACGGTCTGACTTGTCCAAAACTCTGCTACACGGATCCTATCCTGTCCTGTCCTGTGAAGTCCGTTGTTCAAAACAAGCTTTTGATCACCCCTCCCAAGCTTTCCTTTTTTGGTTCTGCACCCATTTTGCATACACTTATCTGAACAGCCTGGGACGTTTTCTTGTGTTGAAGACATTATATAAATTGAAGTTGTTTTTATTTATCAACAGACAGGACTAAGCAACAAAAACAGGAGCAACATACTGGAGTAGCAAGTTGGAGCTATAGCTGCTTTTACATTACACAAGGCACACATTTATGCCACCAGTTCCTGAAGTGTGGGCTTTGCATTGGTGGCTGCAAACTGAACATAACAGTCAGGACTCAATGCTGGCCTCTAAATTAAATGTAAATGAGGTAAAGCAACACATGAAAACCATAGCCCCCAGACAGGAGGGTAACAGCAATACAAGAGCTTTTTGATACTTGCAAACTACTCTTTTTAATACTGCCTCCGCCCCCCTCCCACACCTGACTGCTCCTCTCCAGAGGAGATATCATTCAAATTTTTTAAATTTTTTTTTTTTTATACACACAGCAAGTTGTCATGATCTGGAATGCAATGCCCAAAAGGGTGATGAAAGCAGATTCAATAATAAACTTTCAAAGGGGAATTGGATAAATACTTGGTGGGAAAATTTGCAGAGATATGGGGAAAGGGCAGGAGATTCAGAGTAATTGGATAGCTCTCAGACGGCACAGGCACAATGACTGCCTCCTGTGCTGTATCATTCTATGACGCACAGTACTTTTGAAGTGCTGTCATTGTTGTAATGCAAGGTACCACAGGAGTCAATTTGCACACAGCAAGATCCCACAAACAGCAATGAGATAAATAACCGGATAAATGGCGTTGGTTGGGGGATAAAAGGTTAGTTAGAAATTCCCTTTTTCTTCGTAGTGCCACACGATTTTTACATCCACCTGAATGTGCAGATGGGTTTCAATTTAACATCTCAACTGAAAGCTGGCGCCTCTAAGTGCCGCAGTCCCTCAGTACTGAAGCCTAAATTATGTACTCAAGTCTCTATAGAGAGGCTTGAATCCATGATCTTTGACATTGAGGTGAGTGCTACTCGTGAGCAAGACTGATGAAAAAGTTCCTTTAAAATGCAGCTTCAGGTCCGAAATAGCAGAGTCAACAGTCAGTAGCATGCAGCAATTGGATATCGTGCTCCGACCTCTCCCAACTGCATTTGGTAGACTTGCTCCAGGTACCAGCTCACATATACAGTGTTTTAACCCTGTTGACCTCAGACCACTTCACTTGTGCTTGCAAGGATAATGGAAATGATTATTGCCAGAGAAAACTACAGGCTCCCACTGATCTGAAAGGATGGACCCATTTACACTAAATAGCAATTTCATGAAACTCGGGATGAGGGGGAAGATTTTTCATGACCAACATATGACCATTGTATCAGGATAAAGAGCAACAGATAGGTTCCATCTTGACAGCGGAAACAGGTACTATGCTCAGTGTTGGCCTACAGCACTGAAACATCAATAATTATCAAGCAGTTATTTGAAGTAGAAATTTCTTTTCACAACTATGCACAGCTCATTTTAATTGAAATTTATTAAAACATTTCTGAAAGAGATTTTATGGAACAGCTATAGCATGAAAAAAAGGGTTTTGTATTCCAATACTGAAACAAAGACTTCAATTTTTACTACTGCAACACTTCCACCTGAAATCATGGTTCTTTCAAAACAGAGCCAATTGTGAAAACCAACGTTTCATTCATTACGGTAAGCATTAAAATTAAATCTATTCAAAATTCAAACATGAAACTGAAAAAAGGTTTGTTAGACCTCATACAAAACATTCATTTTCAGTATATACGGATAATGCAAACAAGAAAAGAACTTGCATTTATAGACACCTTTCCCATCGTCAGGGCGTCCCAAAGCTCTTTCATGTTTATGTACACCAACACAGCAGCCGATGAGATGAACAAATGCTGGTTGAGGCAATGAATTCTGACCAGAACGCCCTGCTCTTTTGAAAAAAGTGCCTAAGATTTTTAAAAAAAATCTATTTGAACAGTCATTGGTTTAATGCGCAATACAACAGACAGTATTTCCGACATTGCAGCACTTCACAGAAATGTCACCTGTGTACTTAAATCCTAGAACCCATACCCTTCTGAATCAGGGGAGACAGTACTGCCAAATAAACCAAGTTGACACTTGTACTTTCAGCATTTTTTTTAATTTTTTTTTTATATAAACACAAGGTGCTGCAAATTCAATAGTCTTGAATTTTTTATAGTCAGCAGAGGAAAGTCTTACAGTTCATTTAAGTCCTGAAGGCGGGTTAGTTAACAGTTTTACATTGTTAAAAATGTGTCTTAATATCACTGGCTCCCATCTCCAGATTTACTCTTAATTTATCTGAACAAGCCAAAGACTACACCCATCAGTGAGTTCATTTCCAAGGTTACTAAAATGGCTGGAGTGCAAAATCCACAGACTTTGAACCCTGGAATAGTAATGCCTTAAATTCCACAATCAGTTCCATAAAAACAGAAGCATAAATTTGTCCCTCTTGTTCCACAGTTACATAAATGCATGAATTAAGCAGCATTTTTAAAAAAAGAAAGCCGAAATCCAAAAATAGCATTACATCAAGTCTTTACTTTCACAGCTAAATATTTAACAGCTTGCATACCAGTTTAACATAGTTGAGAAATATGGTGGTGAATTTTGCTTAGGGTTGTAGTTTACAGACATGAAGCAGTGAAGTACATTGACTTATTTACCTCAACTAGCCAAAGACTATGTCATGGCTCAGTTTTCAGTATAGCTCTTTCCAACTGCAGAACCAAATACCATCATCATAGCTACAAAAAGGCATCTTTACACTAATCAAAGCATAAAAATAAGGTTTTCCAAGAGCTGATTAAAGTGCCTTTCAGAATACTGTCCACATGATGACACTGAAAGGATTGTTTCCTAATTTGACTAGTGATGCCAAGAGCACATTATGTAACGTCAAACTGAAGGGGGATTTGGCACATAATACCACAATCATGTTTAACTACTGAACAGTTCGAATCCTTTGTTGGCAACTAGTGCTGTCAGATAAGGCAACTGAATGAAATCTGTCAGTCACAAACTTGGAGGAGTAAAGGTAAAATTACTAGTGACATATTGCCGCTATAAACAATCATTGTCAGAATATACTAAATAAACTCAGTTGGGTTGCCTTTATCGGCACTGCATTGCCCCGTGCTGGAATCTTTTCTTAGCCAAATTGAGCACTTTGTTGTAGTTGGACTGAAGAGCACCATCCGCTGGATATTAATATCGCTGGCATTTGAAAGCGGCGAATTCAGCACATGCTTGTAACCCAAATTTTAATTCACCTGAAGCCCACTTAACAGATTGTGTATGCCGAATACAACTTTAAAGCACAGTCACAGCATTTAACAGCAATACTTCAAGTTTCAAAGAATTAAGCATAACTGGAAACCATCAAAACACTAGCACAGAAAGGCTCATTCAAAAGCAAAAGCATTGCATGATGTTGACTGTGCAAGTCATTTTCAATTTGACTGAAAATGAAAGGTCTTGGATGCTACTGAATGAATGTCTTCTAAACACATACCCTACCACTTAAACCGTCTGCTTATCCCGGACAGCCGCCTAAATCAGGAAAATCACAACCAGTTGGCGTTTTCATAGCTATCAATTACAAAAGCACCACTTAAACCTGTCGTTAAGTCCTTCTCTCCCATCGCGCCCGCGCCCACCCCCTCGAACTCCTGCCACTGCTGCGAGCCCTTCTTGCCAGCTTGCTGAGCTGGACACATTCTAGCTCCATTTTAAATGTTGCAAAGAGATTATATAGGCCAACTTTTTTTCTCAATGGAAAAATCAGGGTTAAGTATGATCCAACTTAATAATAATAAAGAATTGAGGTGCCATATTCCAGCTCCGCTTTAAGATGAGAGGGTGGACCAGATCATTTCACACTCCTGGCACAGAATCATAGAATGGTTACAGCACAGGAGGCCATTCAGCTATTTGAGCCCCGTGCCGGCTCTCTGCAAGGGCACTTCAGCTAGTCCCACTCCCCCGCCCTTTCCCCGTAGCCCTATTTTTTTCCCTTCAGGTATTTATCCAATTCCCTTTTGAAAGCCACGATTGAATCTGCCTCCACCACCCTTTCTGGCAGTGCATTCCAGACCCTAACCACTCGCTGTGTAAAAGAGTTTTCCCTCATGTTGCCTTTGGTTCTTCTGCCAATCACCTTAAATCTGTGTCCTCTGGTTCTTGACCCTTCCGCCAATGGGATCAGTTTCTCTCTATTTACTCTCTGTCTAGACCACTTCATGATTTTGAACACCTCTATCAAATCTTCTCAACTTTCTCTGCTCAAAGGAGAACAACCCAACTTCACAGTCTATCCATGTAACTGAAGTCCCTCATCCCTGGAATCATTCTCGTAAATCCTTTCTGCACCCTCTCTAAAGCCTTCACATCCTTCCTAAAGTGCGGTGCCCAGAGCTGGACACAATACTCCAGTTGAGGCCCAACCAGTGTTTTATACAGGTTCATCATAACTCCCAACAGACAGCTGACGGTGACAGGGCTTTCAACTCCGCAATGTTGACAAGATTCATCGGTTGTCAGTGCAGGCTTGTAAGTCATCTCTGGATGTGAACAGAATTGTCCCGAGTTCTTTTATGCCTCCAGTACTTTACACCATCATTTATTAATTACATTGCAGAGCAGGCAAATCGCATAGACACCAACAAGCTTGTTGTTAGCAGTGCTGACCAGACATATAATTATCAGAGCAAAAAAAAGTGAACCTTTTTGTAATGTTGGGTAACTCCCTTCCTTCCAAAAACTTAATATTGGCATTTGCAACAGGATGACAACAAACATGCCAAGTAACTAGCACTAAGAGATAGTAGTAGCCCTTTTTATTTGCCAAGCATTACATAATACATTCTGTAACATGGGAATAAACGCCCCATCCATTCTAAAACTGTGTATTCTTCAACTCACTGCAAACACGCTACTGGTGTATTTTTTCAATAAAAACGTACATGTACGCACAGTGTCGCGCTGTTCATAAAACAGTAAAAAATGTAAACAAAACCAGCCTTTAGATAAACCTACGAGAAGCAAATTATTTCATCCAGTCATGGAAAACCAGTGACATTACAATAATACTGTAGAAGTCAAAGAAAATGAGTTCAGAAATCCAAGTTTTTGTGGGGGTTTTTTTTTTTTTTTTTTTTTAAGTTCTATGCTGTTTGCAAGCTTAAACAGTTTCACCCCAACAAAACTCTGCCGAATGTTCACTGTTCCGCTGTGCCAGAGAGAAACCCAGCATTTCACACTAAATGTTCCACCATCAGGAGAATGTCAGCATTTCTCCATCGGGGAGTACTGTATATTTCAAGAATGGCCATCATTGTCGACAGTTAATGCTGTGTCTGCACAGTAACATTTTCTACACGCTCTTGGAGTACAAAAAAATTGTTTTGCCTGGAAGCTAAAATGCTCTGGAAAAGTTTATAGTACAATTACAGAGATGGTTACAATGATATCCTTTTAAAAATGGAGTGAATGTGGGAAAAGTGCCATATCACAAACCAAATTTTCCCCCAAAACCAGGACATTGTTCAGAATACTTTGCAGGGAACAGTAAGTAAACTATTGCAATTTACAAACTTCAAGCCTTTTGAGAAGGTGTCCAATTCAGATACAAGGTGGCGAGGAGAGCAAGCGTCAATAAAAGTGATTACATGCAAGAACTTAATTGTCAAAACCCCACGGTATTAAAAAGGATCAGGTGGTGGCACTTGCACTCAGATTTCCTGATGCATTGTACACTTCGGTAATGCACAGCAGCTTCCTGCCAAAAACCTGATAGACATCTTAAATGCTACACTATTTTACACAGCAGTCCATTTACAGCAAAGATCAACTGTGATACAAAAAAAATCAATCCCACTTCAGCTCAAAATAGGAAGATCTCGGGTTATCAATGTTCGGTCATCCCTTTCATCCCACAATAGCTGTTCCAAGTCTAAATTCACCTAGGTGAATATAGATAAGGTTCATAGAACATACAGCTGTCAACTACATCGACAGTATATTTTTAAATCTATTGCAGCTGTCGCTATTGGCTATACCACAGCAGGAAAGTAGTACCTGAACTTATTGCATTAAATCCAGTTCAATATTTTTTTTGCCCTTGAATATACAGAAATCATAAAGAAGCCTATAGCAAATAGGATTTTAACAATTTTAAAACTGCTATTACAATACCTTATGAAACTACGATATTCTAAATGATATAAAATATAGGGTGGCTCAAACAGTCCTAGCAAGGTGACTGTGCAATAAAACCACTTTAAATTCCCACCATTTTGGAATTTAAAGTGGCCATGTGGAATTTTACACAAATACAATATAGTACAGCTGTTTTCAAACCTTTGCGTGCAGGAGGCACCCTTCAATTAATGGCACTGCCCCGTCCTAACTTTCAAAAGAAAGTGAACTACCCAAAAGAAAAACAGTTCAACCATTGCACAAAAATATTCATATATCCTGCGATTAAATGTCAGCAAGTCAACGAATGAAAATACAGAAATCTAATCATCAATCCTCGTGGAGAAAGGAAGGAGACAAAATTCACACAAAATGCAGAAGGATCCTGGAGGCTAAAACTGCAAAGTCAAAGAAAATTCCCTCAAAATTTTCAAGAACTTCACCTCAATTAGCTCTTGGAGAGTTTTACGAGAACCTTTTATACAGCAGGATATATATCTATCTATATATTAAAAATTACATGATTTTCTTAAAGGGACAGACTGCAGATGATAATTTTCCCCAAATGACATACAAATTGATTACGTGCCACCGTTTGAGAAATATACAACAGCCATTTACTCAAAGTATAAACAATGAAAAGTAAACTTTTTTTTTGAAGGAAGGCAAGCCAACATTTGGCACTTAAAATAACCCAGAGGGCTATCCTGCTGCAGCAGATTTCTACCACTAGAGGAAGCACTGGTATTTACAATAATGCTACAGTTCCCTCTTGTGGCAAATAAGGGTATTGCTGCATAAAATTAACTTACTTTCAATAGGCTCAGTGGACTTCATTGTGTTATTTCGTGTAGAACTAGGTTGGAAAAAAGTCTCAGCTCTGACAATTAACCTCTCACCACAGCTTCCTTCAAACTACAGCTTTCTGACAATTGTTCTTCAACTGTAAACAAACCAGATATACAACAAAAACATTAGAAAACTCAAGGGCAGTTTGGTCCAATGTCCATCCCTCTTGGCGCCGAGTGTATTTTGAATTACCTTAAAGATCTGCCTCGAATACCCGGTTTGGTAGATTATTCCAGGCATTTGAGTGAAGTAGTTCTTTAGTATCAACTCTGAACTTACTTTCACCAGGTTTAATTTTGTCCCCTAGTCCTACTTTCTGGTTTTATCTGTACCAGTTAATGTGTGCACCTTAATGGGCCGCCCCTTAGCAACCTGTAATCTTGAGCATCTAATATTTCCTCTTCATTTCCTCAGTTACATTTGAGATTGGTCTGGCTACTGTTCTCTGTAACCTTGCCAATACCTGTATACCTTTCCAGCAGAACAGAGCAGCATTCCAAGTGCATTGTAAAACCAGAGGACAAGCCCTCTGGGCTCTGCTTCCCACATGGTCTAGACATTCAAAGTGATGAGTCCATTACTATTCCCACATCCTACTTTGTTCAATTTGATTCATCGTACACTAAAGACACAGTCTGACATTACACCTCTCAAGAGTACTCAGTTTCCCTTTTTTAAAATCTATGATTCAGAGAGCGAGAGAACTGAAGTTGACAATATGTTTTAGTTTTCAAAAAGTTGCTTTTTTAAAATGTCCATGCACAGGTAAAGACAGAGTGCCTGAGGACTAGAGGCACCAATTTACATTTAGCAGCAAGGTGCATTTGAAAGATTGTTATAGTTCAGCATTCAGATTTTCAGTAAAACAGGTTTGTCCACTACACCACTGATCCCATTCATGAGAGAATACATTTTGGAATGTTTATTCAATTGGAACAAAAGAAATCCACAGAACAACACAGTACGATGACATTAGAACTGGCTCAGTATGATTTCGGCCTTTTAATACTAAATTCTGTCAACACTAGAATTGTTTTGGATGGAACAGATGAATATTTGAAAACACAGCAAGTTGTTAAACTCTTTCCAAAAGGAAGGAAGGGCTTGAACAGACAAGTAGGATTGCAGGACTCTGCTCTTTTTAATATATCTCAGTGTGCTATTTGCTTGAATGCACATATGTTTGTAACTTTTCATAATAAAAATGAATGATTTTTCCTGAACTACTACAACAATGGGGCAAAGCAGTTACTACCCTGTTGAGAGGCAGCAAGCAGTCAGTGCACAACCCTAGATTCAAAGAGAAGAGAGAAAATGAAAAAGAAACAACCGCAATAAAACTTGGAGGTACAGTACTCAGAAAAAGCTAAGAAAAATCACTCGGTTGTTCTCAAACTACAGGCATGGCAAGGGTGAGAAGACAAGAATCAAAGTCCTATTTTGAATCAGAACAATACTGGGAAACCAGTGGAGCTGCAGTGGTTCCTCCTGATTAGCTAGAGTGTCAACCACGCAAAAATTCTCCCGCAGCAATGTGGTGCATGCAGTTGGCTTGCTCCAAGAGCACTTGTATTTACGCAGTGCCTTTAAAATAGAAAAGCATCCTGAGACACTTCAGAGGTAAAATGAAAAAAAATAGGCACCAAACCAAAGGATTGGTCTAAGATGTAGGTATTAAAGGTGGTCTTGAAGTAGTAGAGGGGGTGCAGAGGAAGAGGGCTTGAGGGAAGACATTCCAGGGCGCAGGGTGCAGGCAGCTGAAGACATTGGCCCAGAAATTCGGGTCGGGGGCTTGCCGCGCGTGCAAGCCCCCGATATGCACTTACCCGACACGCCGGCCGTTGAGCTGCAGGGACGCCTGGAATTGCTGTTTTAAAATGTTGACTCCCGGGCAGCGTCTGACGTCACGCCGCCCAGGAGTGCAGCCAGCGCGAAGTGCAACGGAGACACGCCCCTTGAGGTCTCAGTTTAATAGGACACGCCCCCAATGTTTCTCACAAGCTGCTAAGTATTTTTACATGCAAAGCAGCATTTTAAATAGGTTTTTGGTATTTTTATGAAGCTTTTGGTAACTTTTATAAACTTTTAAAAACGTTTACATTATTTTGAAGAATCTGAAGTCGTTTTAAACAGAATTAAAGCAATTTAAAGACTTTTAAAAGCCCTAAAAGAATTTTTTTTAGTCCATTTATTTATTTAGCAATGTCGTCGTCATACGTGTCTTCACACTGTTCCTTTTGGGGAACTGTATGAAGTGGTGGAAGGATTTATGGCCGTGATTAACGCTCATTCCGTGACCGCAACCATCTTTGAACCAGCCATTAGGGCGGTTAGTCCTATGGCGGGAGGGTTTTACGGGCTCCCACAAGCTATACGAGGAGGGGGGGCCACCCACACCCACGGACGCAAATATCCCACTGGATGTCAACCCAGAATTTAGAGCCGGAGCTCCGACTCCACTTGCCGGGACTGTCTGGAGCGGGGTTCGAAACCCTACCCCGTCTGGCCCAGCGGCGGGGATCCTACCGCTACGCCAAAGGCCCACTCCGATTAGCAACGTGAAATGGCTGGAATGAGCACAATTCACGGCATTAAAAGAACTCACAATTGAACTGATGATGACCTCAACAATCTCCTCAACGAGGTGGAGGCGCAGCGCCTGCTCATCATTAGTAATGAGAAGTCAAAGGCGCCGCAAAAAGGACAGATGATAGCTTGGTCTTTCAAGTGGCAGCATAGGGCTCCAGTCATGGGGAGGGAAAAGGCGCAGGAAACGTATGGGTGTCACCTTTTGCACGGAGTGGGGGGAAAAGAGAGGGGGGGGGAAAAAGAGAGAGAGAGAGAGGGAGAGGGGGAGAGGGAGAGGGGGAGAGGGAGAGGGAGAGAGAGAGGATTGAAAATTTGAAGTCAGAAATTCTCTGGGTTCAGTCTCTCCCCTCCTCTACTTCTAATTGTCTCCTGCCCCACTGGACTAAAACAAAACACATTCCTGGACTAGCAGAGAGAAACCTGCTTCTACCATGCCCCAGCTTCAATCCCAACCGTAGAAGAACAATCCCATCACCAGCAGAATTCATTCTGCAATTTCCTGTACTAGCAGTCCTTGTGACAGACGCAACAATGACAGTTTACTGCCAATTAGCTTTGTGGGCTTGGACCCACTTAGAAGGTACTTTAGACTTCCCAACATACAATCCCTACAGCCAACAGAAAGACAAGACTTTGAACCCAGGTGTCCAAAATTTAAAAAAGATTGTGCTAACCCACCGTGTCACAGTCGTCTGCCAAGAAAACACAAACAACAGATGAATAAGACACGGTATTTGGTTAAACTCTCATTTTCATGTTAAAATGGTCAAAAGGTGCTTGTAACACTTACACAGGCAAATCTCTCACACCATGCTACTCCAAGTTCCGAAATCATGCGAGACTTATTTTGATTTGGTTATTTTTAAGTAAGACATGAAAACAAACGTAAATTGTATTACAAAATTCTACTGAAGCTATATTTCATTTGTTCCCCTACTACTTATAAACATATACAAGCAGCTCAGAATTCGGAGGTGATTGGTAAAAATTGAGATCAGTTATGGTGCGAAAACAAGCTGAACTTGATAACTGTAACACATCTATTTTATCAGAAACATCAACTATGATTGCTAATCACAAGTCAAGCTTACTAATGGAAGTGCCCCCTCTTATGTACAATTTGTACCAAAAAAAAGAGCCTTTGTATAGAAAAATCTTGATAATCCTCCAGGTCTTGAAAGCTTCAGTCTGAAAAGCCGCCTTTTCAGAAAAATCAATGAATTACCTCTTGAACACAGCAAGAAACCTCCAACTTCAGCCTTTGCCATGGCTAACTAAGCACCAACAATGAAACTACATTCGAAGACTAGTGCAGAATTACTAGTTTTGTCTGAACAAAGATCCTTGTAAAGTAACTCGAAGCAATTCCTTCTCAATATTTATATTTTAAATGCAGACTTATGTTGAAGATAACACTTAATTAGCGATTAAAATACTGCTTTCCTGCAGCTGTTAAAATTGTAACAGCAAATGTTAGGAAAATTATTTGTTCGACATAAAAGGTAGTTTGTCAAAAGAACTTGCAAAATTACCACTCACCAAATTCAATATACCAATAGCTTATAAAGTAAAGTTCGCTCTTCTAAAATTAATAGCCAAAACTACTGAAGGTAGGTACGTAAAACTGCATTACAAAAACTTTAATTCTCTATTTAAATGAAACCCTTTAGTCCTACAGTTACTCCATATTTGTTGCATGGACATTGCATTTGCCTTATTTCACTGTCAGCAGCAGGCCTTGCTTCCACTGCAGCACAGTAAAGTGGGCACTGCTGCATCCAGGTGGCCCAAGGACCATCAAGAAAGCTGGTTTCTGGAGGTGCATCTGGAAGCTGCACCTCTTCCCAACTCCAATATAAACATTTTCTGACCACCAGCAGATTAACCATTTCAGCCTGAACATAAACAGCCAAGTGCTTTGTGCTAGTTGGCATTACCCAACCATTGGGGAAAGTGCAAAGGCCAAAAATAAATTCCTAGACATTAGCTTTATACTCGTTCAGAGCTAGTTTTCTGATATTCTGCCTGCTGAGCAAACCACCAATTGAAACAGGTTAGATTCCATGGTACCGGGGCCCTAAGGCAATATCATAGATTTGTTTCTTGCCTGTACAATAGCACAATTCAATACCATTTTCTAATCTAAATGCTCTTCATAAGGTCGCTTATATTGAAGTCTCATTTTTTTATATCACTAAATTGCCACCTTCTTGTGTTTTTTAGAAACAAAAGCGATCATTGGTACACTGTACAAGACAGACTTTCTACACATTTGGTGTTCAAGGATCAACTGCAAAAAAACAATTTAATAAGCCATGCTGGCTAAATTAGGATTTAAGAAAATGTTTTTACTAACTAAACTTTGTGAATTAAAACGTGCAATGTAAAACTGAATGATTTGCACAATAGCCACGTAACTGCAAGACTGACCCAAAAATTCCCACCTAAATCTAAAACTATTAGATGTTTTATAGATCCTAGGATTCAAAATGTACAAACTGAATATCAACTCCAGAATAGGGTACACACTAAACATCCAGAAACACTAGCATAGATGGTTTAAGTATCAGGAATTTACTTACTTTATAACATATATACTAGAGTGTCATACTCTTATAAAACTATTATTTCTTTGTTTAAAATCCATTCAACATGTGGTATATCAATATATGAAGACACCGCCTTCATCCGACAATACCCAATACAGAAAACGCAAACACAATGTAGTACAACTTCAATGGCAAAGTTCCAAAAGCTGTAAAGCATTGTAAAATGTGTTTAACATTTAACGATGTAATAAATACAAGATACAGAACTGTGCGAACTTAAAGTTACCATCCAAATGCCTTGGCTGCTTGTTTAATTATGTACTTCAGTCATTTTTTTAAAAACTTCCAAGTTCCTCTTTATAATGTAAAATCAAAGCTCAGTTGCATCATTCCTAACTAATCAGGGTAACTTTTGAGTTCAACACGCTGGTGCCAAAAGCATCAAAGCCTGATTAAAATATACACTTGAGGAAAAAGAACATGAGGTTGTCTTCTAAAACGTCAGCACTTTCTGTAAGCTGACAATCACAGGCATAGCAGATACAGTGCCTGGAATAGTCAGATTAGAGGATGCACACGTCTGGGTTATTTTTCGGGGAGCAGAAATCTTCGACTAATGCCTCAATATTCTATCCCATGAAAGGGTTCTGAGACTGCACCATCGTATCCAGATTAGCAAATGCAAAATTTAGTGCAAACATTATATAATTTTCATACCTAGAACATTTAAGTAATTTTGAAATCACTCAGATCAGAGTCATTTGCTGATTTACAATTCAGTATATTGTTGTGAATTAAACTTTTTTCTAAAACAGCCCCGTTCTTTAAAAGCCTAATTAAATATCACATTGGTCAGATTTTTATAGAAGACTAGTGTTGAGTTAAACAGTAAGATTGAATTTTAGATAAAATCTTGTTTCAATCTCTGCTTGAAAAAGTCACAATTAGCCAATTTTTAAAAAAATCTTAATTTCTTAGTATTATGGAGACCCTTCCATTATGCGTCACCTTCACTCAAGCAAGAACCTGCATCAGTCCCAGTGCAAATCATCCTAATGGATCACATGGTGTGGAGATGCCGCAGTTGGACTGGGGTGGACAAATGTAAGAAGTCACACAACACCAGGTTATAGTCCAACAGCTTTATTTGGAATCACAAGCTTTCGGAGCTTGACGAAGGAGCAGCGCTCCGAAAGCTTGCGATTTCAAATAAAGCTGTTGGACTATAACCTGTTGTGTGACTTAATGGATCACAGCCACTGTTCCCTCCAAGGTGCGCGCAGCCGCGTACACGTCCCAGAGCTTGCGCGCACTTCAAATTAAAAGGTCACGCAGAGAACTGGACTGCGGACAGCTGGAACAGGGGAGGTGCCCAATACACAATGGCCCGGAATGCAGACAGTCTTTTGCAAGTCTTCCAACCTCAGAGCCAATCCCAATTGGAAAGTACAGTAAACTCTTTCGCATCCGGCACCTACGGGACCAGGATGGTGGTGGTTGATTAAAAATTCCGGATAGCGGAGACGTATACCTACCAAGGTACGAGAGCCTAGTTACATGGCCACAGGTGCAGGGGACCCGGTTACACGGCCACAGGTGCAGGGGACCCGGTCACACAGCCGCAGGTACAGGAGCCCCGGTTACACGGCCACAGGTACAGGAGCCATGGTTACACGGCCACAGGTACAGGAGCCATGGTTACACGGCCACAGGTACAGGAGCCCCAGTTACACAGCCACAAGTATACAGTAAAACTTACCTTTGGGTTCCTGAACCTACTCCTGAATTGTGCCGGTTATTAGAGAATTCCGGATAATTAGGTGCCGTTTAAATGAGAGTTTACTGTAATAAGAGTTGGGGCAGCAGCCACATCATGAGGGCGTGGGCGAGGGGTTGGTTGTGTCGGTCTCTGGGAAGTTCCAGGTGCTGCATGCAGACGCTGTAGAGGAGCCGCGCTTAGCCGGGTTGCTATGGTGATGTGCGCAGCGTCTCCCTCCTCCTTTGACACCATGGTTCTGGGGGTCTGTGATACACAAATTCCACGGTCCGAGCGGGCCAGCTCAGTGCAGCCAGTTACCGCTATGGGGTTGGATGGAGCTTTAAAAATCAGTGGGAGAGATCGGTAGATAACCATGTGTACCTCATCGTATTAAACCTGTTATTGAGTGCGTCACCGAGTTTTACCTGTAACAGGTGAGTAAGAAGGGACTTTGTTGCTGTCAGGTGGCAGTGACATGTTTTAGGAGAGGAAACGAGTTTGTGCGAATTTTGAGCTGTACGTGAATCCACTTTTTAATATAAAATGATCCTACTGCAGATGGATTTGTAAAATCAGGCTTTCAATCATTAGGTGAAGCAAGGCAGCATTTTAGCAGAAGGAAGAAGAGTGATTAACACAAGTTTAACTTACTTTTGTTTGCTACTTTTTAATAAATCCAATATTGCACCAGGGGTGGATTTGTGGATTTCGTCTTGTTGCCGATTAAATTTCATAAAAACCTTAACATAAAAAGTGGGGAAAATGGGAACTTACTTTTGAAAAAAACCAGAATTCTAGCATTAGGTTTATATTTTTAGAAATGTTCAGGTACCTCACAGAGGGAATATTGATCACAGCCCTTTAGATTAAGTTAGAAGCCAGTTGCCCAAGCGGGGGGAAAAAACCTGTACTGTCTGGGTACTGGCACACATTTAGCCAGGGCAGATCTGTCCAGGGCCTGGCAACTCCTGTAGGTTAACAATAGTGGATAACATTTCAGTCAAATACCAAACAGTCAATTTATAGAAGTTACAGTTGTTTAAGGTCTGCAATATCAACAAAAGAAAAAAAACAAAAAGGCAAGATATTTTTCCAATGTATTCTAAGGCTCAAATCTTCTGTAAACTTCACCCAAATTATATGCTACAAAAAACTTTGCAGATGAGAAATGTAAAATACTCTAGACTGAAAGGGCGTATAAAGTCGGCGCTTATTTAACTGCAAAGACATGAAAGTGCCTGAAACACGTCACCTCGTAATTTTTTTTTTAATAAAGTGCCACAGTGCTCCAAGAATGAGCATTCATACTGATGTGGGATAGCCATGTTTATGTTGCAAAGTCAAATAACCATAAACATATGCAAATTTATACTTCCACTCCCGCTCCAAAACAATGACAGTCAAGTTAAGTTTCACAAATATTACCTCAAGTATTTTTCTGGAGGTTTTTAAATTGAGCAAACAACCATTGTGCATCTCAAATATGTGGATAGCATTATAACAGAATATAATTTTCCCACAAAATAAATTAAATTTATAATGATGCACTTTGGTAGGAGGAACACAAGTCTAAATGGGGTAGAGGAGCAAAGGGATCTCGGGGTACAGAGCTACAAATAATTAGAAGCAGCAATCCAGGTTAACAAGGCCATAAAAAAACAAACCAAGCACTGGGGATCATTTCTAGAGGAATAGAATTGAAAAGTAGAGAAGGTATGTTAAACTGATACAGAACCTTGGTTACACCACACTTGGAATGCTCTGCACAGTTCTGGTCTCCATATTACCAAAACGATATATAGGCACCGGAGAAGGTGCAAAAAAGATTTACATGGATATAGCAGAACTGAGGGGTTATAATTATCAGGAAAGACTGAACAGGATGGGGCTCTTTTCTCTAGAAAAGAGAAGGTTGACCTATTGGAGGTCTTTAAAATTAAGGGGTTTGATGGGATATGTAGAGAAGATATTTCCACTTGTGGAGAGTCCAAAACTAGGGGCCATAAATATAAGATGGTCACTAATAAATCTATTGAGAAGCTTCTTTGCACAGAGTGTGCTTAGAATGTGGAACTTGCTATCGCATAGAGTAGTTGAGGCAAATAACATAAGTGCATTTAAGGGGAAGCTGGATAAGTACACGAAGGAAAACAAAGATAGGTTATGCTGATAGACTTGGATGAAAGAGTGAGAGGAGGTTCATGCAGAGCAATATCAGCATAGACCAGTTGGGCCAAGTGGCCCGTTTCTGTGCTGTAAATTCTGTGTAATTGTGTCCGTCAAGTACAACAAATCAAATGATGTGCTTAAACATAAAAAACACTTGCTTTTTCCACCAGCAACCTTAACAGTGGAAAACCAAAAGGAAATTGTTTGTGAAGTTTGACCTAATAAAACAAAATTCTAAGTTTCAAATCTTGTTATTTTCTGCCATTAGCTGCTAATAGTTTGAGAACCATAATCAAAATACACTAATGGCATTTAATCCTTTGGATCAGTTAGTAGCACTAAGTCAGAAAGCCTCATTCCAAAAACTGAACACAAAATCTCAGTGCAGTTTAGCACAGAGTACACTGCATTGTTGTAGCTGCCAGCTGGAATGTGACACTAAGAAAAAGGCCTCGAGAAGAAGAGATACTATGGCACTATCCAAAGAGTAATAAGCTCTCCCAGTGAACATTCTTCCCTCAACCACTAACACCAAAACTAGATTAACTGGGGATTCATCACATTGCTGTTTGTGGACTGTGCACAAAATGGCTGCCAAGGTTTCCGACATTCAACAGGGACTGCACGACAATATAGTTTACTGCAGCTGAAGCATTTCTGAGACACCTAAAAGGTACTACATAAATGGAAGTTCTTGTCCCTTTTATGACCAAGGAACATTCTTTGTAAACATAAAATTACCTATTATAAAATCCCCAAATAAAAACAACTTAAACTAGGTATTCACTAGCAACGTACTTCCTGACTGAAATTAGTATTGTCACACCATTTCCAAGGATAAGATACACAAGAAATGTTTAAGACATGACACCTCATGAAGAATGATGCCGGATGGGATTGAAGTTAGCAAGTCCATCAGTGACTCCCAAGAGAAAGAAGTACATTTATTTTACTAACCGCATCTTTTTTTTTTTTAAAGTTTATGGGATGTGGGCGTCGCTGGCAAGGCCAGCATTTATTGCCTGTCCCTAATTGCCCTCGAGAAGGTGGTGGTGAGCCACGTTCTTGAACCGCTGCAGTCCACGTGGTGAAGGTGCTCCCACAGTGCTGTTAGGGAGGGAGTTCCACAATTTTGACCCAGCGACGATGAAGGATCGGTGATATATTTCTAAGACAGGTTGGTGTGTGACTTGGAGGTGGTGGTGTTCCCATGCGCCTGCTGCCCTTGTCCTTCTAGGTGGAAGAGGTCGCAGGTTTGGGAGGTGCTGCCAAAGAAGCCTTGGTGAGTTGTTGCGGTGCATCATGTAGATGGTACACACTGCAGCCACGGTACGCCGGTGATGGAGGGAGTGAATGTTTAAGGTGGTGGATGGGGTGCCAATCAAGTGGGTTGCTTTGTCCTGGATGGTGTCGAGCTTCTCCAGTGTTGTTGGAGCTGCACTCATCCAGGCAAGTGGAGAGTATTCCATCACACTCCTTACTTGTGCCTTGAAGATGGTAGAAAGGCTTTGGGGAGTCAGGAGGTGAGACACTCGCCACAGAATATCTAGCCTCTGACCTGCTCTTGTTGTCACAGTATCTATGTGGCTGGCCCAGTTAAGTTTCTGGTCAATGGTGACCCCCCCCAGGATGTTGCTGTTGGGGGATTCGGCGATGGCAAAACCGTTGAACGTCAAGGGGAGATGGTTAGACTCTCGCTTGTTGGAGATAGTCATTGCCTGGCACTTCTGCGGCACGAATGTTACCTGCCACTTATCAGCCCAAGCCTGAACGTCGATCAGGTCTTGTTGCATGCGGGCATGGACTGCTTCATTATCTGAGGAGTTGTGAATGGCGCTGAACACTGTGTAGTCATCAGCGAGCATCCCCATTTCTGACATTATGTTGGAGGGAAGGTTACTGATGAAACAGCTGAAGATGGTTGGGCCTAGGATGCTGCCCAACATTGACACTTGTTGGAGCTGCACTCCAGCATTGAGAGAACTGATCTTTTCTTATTGGCTCCAGTTTTTAAAATGTAAAATAACAAAATGTGCTAAGACAGTAGTAACATCATTACAATTGGTCTCAGCATCCCAGGACCCTAGAGGGAGATGAAAAAAGTTCAGAATCTTGTTCGTCTCTAACCCTGCATGCTGGAAAGTGCTTACACTCGAGAACAGGACTAGTCACAATTGTAATGGATCTAGAGAACGAAGCGCTATCAGATTGGGCACAACTGCGATAACCCGCATGATAAAATAGCCTGCTAAACGCAACAAATTTTAACTACTTTAGGTGCAAAATTCCAGAGGTCAATCTCTATAAATAGGCGGGAGGCACTACTTGTCGCAAATGCACATCTGCACCCCTACCAGTGGTGAGGATACGTAACAAGAAAACAGAGTACAATTTCACAAGAGCAAGAAACTGTAAATAAAGCAGAAGCTGTAGAATACAAAGGAGAAAGCGCCATCAGGGCATGTCCCTATCCTACAGAAGCACACCTCCTGTTGATTAATTATATACAGCACAAATGTCAATAGCTCTATCCCAGCTCATCCGATGCTACTTTGTAGTGTCAGCTAGGGGTCACAGTCTAAAGGATAAAGGGTATGCCATTTAGGACATAAATGAGGAGGAATTTCTTCACCCAGAGAGTGGTGAACCTGTGGAATTCTCTACCACACAAGGCAGTTGAGGCCAATTCATTAAATACATTCAAGAAGGGGTTAGATATATTTCTTAAGGCTAAAGGGACATGGGGAGAAAGCAGGGACAGGGTACTGAATTTGGATGATCAGCCATGATCTCATTAAATGGCAGAGCCGGCTCGAGGGGCCGAATGGCCTACTCCTATCTTCTATGTTTCTATAGTGCCTTGAGAGCAGACAGGGCCTCTGTTTAACGTCTCATCTGAAAGACGGCACCTCCGACAGTGCAGCACTCCCTCAATACTGCACTGGAGTGTCAGCCTAGATTTATGTGCTCAAGTCCTTGGAGTGGGACTTGAACCCACAACCTTCTGGCTCAGAGGCGAGTGTGCTACCCACTGAGCCACAGCTGACACGGACTTAAAGAAGTCTATTGAAAAAAATCTCTCAATATCACTGATTATGAAAGTACTCTTCTGCTGCATAGGTCAACTTAGGAACACAATTTGTATGTGGGTTCTGTTTCTCCACAAAGAAAATTACAAGAAATTTAAAACACTTGTCAACCCATGTAACACACTTGAAATCAATGTTCAAAACCCAATAACAGTGCACTTGTTAATTGGGGGAGATTCAAGAAAGGAAAACCCCTAATGAGGGAAAAAAAATTGCTATAGCAGATATGTATCAGCATCCATCAGATGGGTCACCTTGGCCACAAATGTGCATCTGGCTCATCAGAAGGCTGATTATCAATCAATCTTGAAGTTAATTTCCTAATCGCTGCCCAGGACATAGATTCAGTGATAGGTGGAGATGCTTGCTATTGGTTGAAATCCAGAGCGAAGACAGTCAACAATATTGATCAACAGCTAAAGAAAGTCACCAAGAACATTAGCCAACTGTGTTAGGAAGATTATTCACGCTGTGCTTGGGAGTGTATGCCCCCGAGGAGATACTTAAAAATGCGCCAATCACAATCTTCAGTTCCAAAAACAGCACCAATACGGATTGTGTTGGTGCTTTTATTTTTAAGGTTACTGGTATATATCTAAAACGTTGTTTAAGCGCTAATCTTAGACCAGTTGTAGAGGGTACTTAACCACTAAACCGGAGCACAGCCCATTCATTGAAGCAATGGATGCAAACCATATCAAAATATTCTCAGCATCAATAAAATATTTGTCCATCTGTGCTGGACATCTTACAACCACCTGAATGTTTTTTTAAAAATTGGGTCAGCACTCTGTACAACATACCATACAAACAAACAGGAGACAACATTGCTTTTTTTCCCTAAGAAAGTAAATACTTTTTTTAAAGTCAATTCTGAAGACGCTCAATAACTCCAGCAGAAGCAAAAAAGCCATCCCAAAATGTACTCCAACACGATATGCTTACGAGAAGAAAAAAAAACTGGAGCAAGTTCATGGATGTACAGATGTCCCAAGTCAAGATATGCAACATTTTTGAATCCTAAACTGGCTGTATGCTGGACTGTCAAAAATCATGTCTAAACATAGAAGACTCACATCAAGGAGAAGCTAGATTTTTTTCTGGAAATGGACTGCATTTATGTAAATTTTGTTCAAGCACTATTTTCATATGTACTTAACCCTTGTGTTGTAAGCAGAACACAAGAACAGCTCTTTGAAACAACAGCAAGTACCCAGTAATGAACAATTATAAGCTGCTTGTTCTTTAGCACTAGTGCTATTGTACCAATAGTGGTTATTTATTGGCATGTGAATGAGCTGCTAAATGGAACCCTAATCTGCTTCAAGATAGCAATAAAAAATAAATCAGATTTTTGAAAAGGACAGCGAAATATATAGAAGAGGAACAGAGACAGAAATCCCTGCTAAGCATAATGTATACAAGTGTTCTCTACACAACACAAATTGAATTTCTTCACCATTTAAAAAGGGTCCTAATCTCTTTAAAATGTTTTTTTTTAAACCAAAGGGTAAACACATCACCACAGGTGCAACACCAGGCCCCACCAAAAGGTGTTTCTACATTGGTCTATCATGATCTGAACTTAAAAACATGCCAGATATGTAAGAACAATCCCACCCACAAATATGCCCCTCTTATTGTTAAGTCTGTGTGTTATAGTGAGAATTACTACACAGACCACAAGAGTAAATTCAACAGGTCTTTACTGGTTGGAGGTCGGACTATACTGAATACAATATTATTACACTGTGCTTATATACCGGTGTGGTCACCACCGGTATTACGTATACAGCAGCCAAAGAAAGTAGTACCTTTCTTAAGGTGGACCAGGCTTAAGTTCTCTCAAGGTGGAACAGGTTACATACACCACAATCCTCCCTTTTTAGCTTAACAGTCATATCCCCAAATAAACATAACATATATACATATATAACTTCAGGTATAACAGTTCAAAGGTTCAGTCTCTCAGGAGGCTTTCTGATTCGGCTTGGATAACGCCTTTCAGTGGTCTCTGATTCTTGTTGTTGAGGTGCCTCCTCTAGTTGGTTGCCAATGTATTGGGTGTCATCATCATCAAATACATTCTCGGCCGAGGTAGATGCTTCAGGTTCATGAACGTCTTCCACAGCTGTCTGTCACAACCATGGGTTCGACCCTTGCTCTCGACTCTACCAGTTGATCCGCATGACGCCTTATCACATTATGACCAATATATCTACGGTGTACATCAGAGGTCCTTGTCTGGCCCGGATTGTTCCGGACTGCCATTTGTCGTTTCCATAGCCCCTTGCCATCACTGGTTGTCCTACGTCGAAAGTTCGAGTGGTCTTGCTGTTAATATGCCGAAACTGTTTGTTTTCCACTTCCCTCCGCACATTTGGTTTTAACAAGTCCAACTTGGACCGCAACCTCCTGTTATAAAACATCATAGCAGGACTTTGGTTAGTCACGGCATGATTGGCGTTTCTATATGACATCAGGAACTTATCGACCTTGTGTTGCAGCGGAATCTGATCATCATTCATGGCCTTAATAGCCTTTTTGAATGTCTGGACAAATCTTTCAGCCAACCCGTTTATCGCCGGATGATATGGGGCAGAGGTATAATGTTTAACTCCATTCTTCTTTAAGAATTGTTGGAATTCTTCCGATACAAACTGTGGTCCGTTGTCCGAACAGATCTGTTCTGGCAATCCGTTCCTTGCGAATATTGTTCAACACCGCAATTGTCTTTTCTGAAGTAGTGGTATTCATCTTGATGACTTCTGGCCATTTGGAATGTGCGTCCACCGCGATTAGGAACATGGAGTCCATGAATGGACCAGCAAAGTCAATGTGTACGCGTTGCCATGGGGCGGAAGGCCATTCCCATGGGTGTAGCGGTGCTATCGGAGGTGCATTTTGCACTTTGACACCCAGCGCAGCTTTTCGTTAACTCCTCAATCTGTTGGTCAATACCCGGCCACCATACGCAAGCCCTAGCAAGACTTTTCATTTTAACTCCCCCCAGATGACCTTCATGTAGTTCTTTTAAAACTCTTTCCCTTAACTTGGGAGGAATAATCACTTGTCCCGTACATCAAAGTACCATGGCAGATGGACAGCTGGTCTCGCCTTGCCGAGAATGCCGGTAACAGAGGATCACCCCGTGTTGGCCATCCTTTCACTGTCACCTCGTAGACTCTGGACAGTGTCGGGTCGTTCCTGGTTTCTCTTTCAATACTTGCGTTGGTGACAAGTAAACACTCGATAATGGTCGAATGAAATAACTCAACAGGGTCAACTTCCGTCGTGTCTTCATCTTCAGGTAGTGGCAGGCGCGACAGGCCATCAGCATTGCCATGCTGTTTCGTACCTTTGAATTCTATCTGATATTGATGTGCCCCTAAGAATAGAGACCATCTCTGGAGACGCTGTGCTGTCATCACCGAAACACCCTTCTTAGGGTTAAAAATGGACACCAACGGTTGATGGTCCATCAGAAGTGTGAATTTTTGGCCCTGTAGGTAATGATTAAACTTCTTCACTCCCCATACAAGGCTAAGGGCCTCCCTATCGATCTGCGCATAGTTGCGCTCAGCGGAGGTCAATGATCTGGATGCAAACGCGACTAGCCTTTCCGTGCCATTTGGCAATTTATGTGAGAGTACTGCCCCAATACCATATGGAGAAGCATCACAAGCCAACCGAATAGGCAGTGTCGGGTTGAAGTGAGCCAACACTTCCTCTGAGGTGATCAATTCTTTGCTTTTGCGAAATGCCTTCTTACAGTTTTCGCCCCAGTCCCATGGTACCCCTTTCTGTAAAAGAGCATTCAACGGATGCAGCACCGTGGATAGATTTGGCAGAAATTTATGGTAGTAGTTAATTAATCCGAGAAACGACCTCAACCGAGAGACATTCTCCGGAGCGGGAGCCTTTACAACTGCCGCTATCTTGTCAGGAGACTTATGAAGCCCCTCCCGGTCAATGACATGACCACAGTACGAGATCCGCTTCTGGAAGAACTCACATTTCTGCCGATTTACTCTAAGTCCATACTCTTTCAGTCTGTTGAGCACCAGTTCCAAGTTAGCGAGATGCTGTTCATCACCATCACCTGTGATCAGAATGTCGTCCAGGTAACATTGTGTGCCTGGAATTCCCTGTAATACCTGCTCCATGGCCCTCTGCCAAATTGCTGGAGCTGATGCCATACCAAAAACCAGCCTATTGTACCGGTACAACCCTCGATGCGTGTTGATTGTGAGGTATTGGCGTGACTCTTCTTCAACCTCCATCTGCAAGTACGCCTGCGCCAGGTCTATCTTGGTGAAGTGTTTCCCGCCAGACAGTGAAGCGAAAATATCCTCAATCCGTGGAAGCGGATACTGCACCGTGTGAAGCACCGGATTAACGGTGATCTTGAAATCTCCACAGATGCGAACCTTCCCTGGATCTCCTGGCTTATTGTTCGCAGGACGTTTCATAACGGGAACAATGGGCATAGCCCACTCACTCCAATCTACTTTAGACAGTACCCCTGAACGTTCTAGTGCTTCCAGCTCCGCTTCAACCGCAGGTCGTGTTGCATAGGGTACCGGTCTGGCTTTAAAAAATTTTGGTTGTGCATGTTCATCAATCTTGATGTTTGCCGTAATTCCTCTCAGTGTTCCCAGTCCCGGCTGGAACACCTCTTTAGCCTCATCCAATATTCTGGACAATCGTTTAGGTTTGACAGCTGTTTCCCCGGAATCTACCGTTAGTGCTTTCAAGGAGTGCCAGTCCATATTCATTTTCCTAATCCACTCCCGGCCTAGTAGTGGTGGACTTCCTTCAGGTAGCACATAAGTCCATTACTTGGCTTCCTTCGCCCTTGTGGACCACTTCTACCTTTATCTTTCCGATGGGGTACACTCTTTGCCCCGTGTACGTTTTCAATATAATCTCCGTATCCTGTAAGGGAATATGTTGGAATAACCTTCTGTAATCTTTCTTATTCATGACCGTCAATGCCGATCCAGTGTCCAATTCCATTTTTACTTGGACTCCTGCTATCTTAAGAGTGACCCAAATTGTCTGGAGGTCTGTATCCTTACCAACGTTGTGTATTCTTAAGCTATCCAGTTCATTACTGCTAGCGTCTGAATCTGACTTCTGTTCGGTCAAACTGTTCTTTGTCACCTTGTGTACCTTTGCATATTTTCCTTGCGGTGACTTTTTATTGCTGGTCTTCTTTCCTGACCGGCATACTTTAGCTATGTGGCCAAGCCTGCCACACGTTCTGCATTCTTGGTTTTTAAACCAACACTGGTTCTGATCGTGCGTTGTCTTTCCACAACGATAACATTTGACAGAACTCAAACCCAATTTGTTTGTACCGAGTTCCGGTGGCCGTAGCTGCATTACTGCCGTGCCTCTCGCTGCGGCCTCGTGTGCTGCTGCCATAGTGACCGCCTTCTCGAGAGACAGCTCATTCTCCTCGAGCAGTCGCCTTTGTGTATCCTGTTTAAATAAACCACACACAAATCTATCTCGAAGTGCCTCTGTCAGTCCCGTTCCAAACTGACAATATTTTGCTAGCTTACGTAATTCCATCAAATATTCAGCATTGCTTTCATTTTGCAGCTGTCTTCTATCGTAAAATTTAAATCGTTCCGCTAGCATCAGCGGCGTGGGGCTAAGATGATTTTTTAGGACAGTAACAATCTGTTCGAATGTCTTACCCGCCGGTTCATCTGGTGATAACAGGTGTTTCAATTGCCCGTATGTCTTCGCACCCATTAAGTTTAGTAATGTTAGTGCTTTATCTGTCTCAGGAATTTTATTTGCCTTACAATAGTTTTGTATGCGTTCTACATACATAGCCCAGTCTTCTATATCACTGTCGAAGGCATTAATGTTCCCATGTTTAGGCATCGTAGCAATTTATCGTATTTTTAATGTTATCTAAGATGGCGGCTTCCCGCTCTTGCCGTCGTCCTCCGCCCACAAAATGGCGGTTTTCCCACGCTTGGCGGTCTTCACCCGTCCCCCGACGCTGTCTCCGCTTCACCGCGGCTCTCGCGCCTTCAGTTTCCCCAGACGCTGCGCCTTTAGCCCGAATGCGGCCCTTATCTCCGGTCGCGATCGATGTCCCGCGCTGCGCCTCTCGCTCGAAAGCGGCCCGGCCCTTATCTCTGGTCGCGATCGACCTCACCGCCCTTATTCCTCCGTCTTCCCAGCCCCGTCTGTACAGCCAACGCGGTTGACTTTCTGTCGCGTCGCTGCCCGGCTTACCCACCACGAGGTAGTAGAAGAAGCTGACAGTCGCTGATGGAGGCTTCGAGGTCAGGATGTCTTCTGCACTCCGGTTGCTCGATGCCTGCCGCTCGTGTCTTCCCGTAGGTGATGAGGGTGGAAACCTCTCTTCGACGTCCTGTCTGTGGACGAAGTCGCCGTGGAAATTACTGCAGCAGGGTAAGAATCGGACTCGTCGCCACTGTTAAGTCTGTGTGTTATAGTGAGAATTACTACACAGACCACAAGAGTAAATTCAACAGGTCTTTACTGGTTGGAGGTTGGACTATACTGAATACAATATTATTACACTGTGCTTATATACCGGTGTGGTCACCACCGGTATTACGTATACAGCAGCCAAAGAAAGTAGTACCTTTCTTAAGGTGGACCAGGCTTAAGTTCTCTCAAGGTGGAACAGGTTACATACACCACACTTTAGCTGACCCAAACATTTCTGAACAGATCCAAAGGTTGTTAAAGGATCGTCATTGACTGTGGACCTGTGGCTCTCCTGCCACTGACAGCAATCATAAAGGGTGCAACTCAAAATTTCAGATGGAAATCCACCATTGGATTAGATGTCTCCTTTGTTTTGGCATAAAACAACAAAGTTCTGCATGCCCGCAACATTTGAAAAGTCTGCAAATTTTCCGCACTAGCTTCCAACAGGCCGACAGAGTGGAACCAGATAAATGCAAAATCAGCAGGGGCTGCACACGCGAGCTCATTATAGAATGATGCCTGATATTAGAGAACCTGCTATGTAAAAGGGGCATAAAACATTATGTTGTAGCGGTTCGTGTAGATCGCCACTAAATAAGCGAGTTTGACTTCGACAAACTATTAACAAGTTGTTTATTTACAGGAACAGGCTAATTACATCAGGTAAGATAGCAGGTAAGATGGCTGACTGTAGGAGCACCGTGGTGTAGGTCTTGTCCCAGCGGGGACTCCACGAGGACTGAGTTCGCAGTCCTGTGGGGAGCGTGATGACGTCATCGCGTTTGTGTTGTGACGTCATCACGTTGCTCGCGTTTCCCATGTCACGTGATGCGTGTCGCTGGCCGTTGAGGCCGAAGTCGGGAGGCCGGGCTGTGCCGGTGCTTGCCGCGGGAGCAGAAGATTGCGTCGCTCCTGTCGGCTGGCCGTTGAGGCCAAAGACGCTAGGCCGGGCTGTGCCGACGCACGCACATCACGTCGTACGTGACGTGACGTCAGCGCGCTAGGGCGCGCCTTAAAGGGGCAATGGCCCCAACAGGTAAGTTAAAAGGGCAACGGCCCCAAAAGGTAAGTTAAAGGGAATTATGTGTCTCAATGTAAGGGACAACCAGTGGTACCGCCACAATGTAATGTAGACCTGCGGTACATGAAATATGTCCTGGGTGCTATTCTGGCCTATTTCCACCTTTGGCCCTGGATATATTTGCTGCTCCATTTATGGATTGTTGACAGAGCAGGGAATTCACTGTTGTTCCCTTCAGCAAAACCAAGGGAATGTTTGGAAACAGTGTTACCTCGGCTTCCAGAGCAATAAAAGCATCCATTCAAGATTGAACTGTTTATCCTACCTTTTATTTCTCTCAACAACAACTTGCATTTATATAGTGTCTTTAATGTGATCATAGCAACATTATCAAAATTTGAGAGAGAGAGAGAGAGGAGAGAGAGAGAGGCGCGCTTAGGGACAGAATTCCAGAGCCAAGGGCCCAGGCAGGTGTCGACACAGCTGCCAATGGTGCAGTGATTAAAAAAAATCGAGAATGCGCCAGAGGCCAGAATTGGAGGAACGCAGAGTTCTTGGAGGGTTGAAGGCGGTTACAGAGATAGGGAGGAGTGAGGCCATGGAGAGATTTGAAAAACAAGGGCGAGAATTTTAAAATCGAGGCATTGTCCAACTGGGAGCTAATGTAGGTCAGCGAGCACAGGGGTGATGGGTGAACACGACTTGGTGCGAGTTAGAATACGGGCAGCAATGTTTTGGATGAGCTCAAGTTTATGGAGGGTGGTAGATGGCAGGTCGGCCAGCATTAGAATAGTCGTCTAGAGGTAACAAAGGCATGGATGAGGGTTTCAGCAGCAGATGAGCTGAGGCAGGAACCGAGTCGGGCCATCTTACGGAGGTAGAAGTAGGCGGTCTTGGTGATGGGAGCGTATAGTTGCCCGGAAGCTCATCTTGGGATCAAATAGGACGCCAAGCTGGCAAACGGTCTGGTTCAGCCTCAGACAGTGACCCGGGAGAGTGATGGAGTCGGTGGCTAGGGAACAGAGTTTGTGGTGGGGACCAAAGACAATGGCTTCAATCTTCCCAATATTTAATTGGAGGAAATTTCTGCTCATCCAGGACTGGATGTCAGACAAGTAGCATGACAATTCAGACAGTGGAGGGGTCGAGAGAGGTGGTGGGGAGGTAGAGCTGGGTGTCATCAGCGTACATGCAGAACCTGGTGTTGTGTTTTCGGATGATGTCCCTGAGGGGGGGGGGGGGGGGGGGAAAAAGAGTGCTTGGCGGCTACACGGCAACTGTCCAGAGTTGTATGTTTGAAACATTAGGGCTCACTGCGCAGGGAAAAATCAGGAACACAGAGCCATAACCCATCACTCCATAATGGGGCATTCGCTAAGTCGCTCTCAAGCAAGATACTGGCTGGGACTGTGGCCATGGTGAAAAAAATAATGAAGTACCACCAATCTAGGCCAGTCCATTACCACAAAGGCAAAAATAATTTACCTCTCATCATTCTTCAATTCTCCCCTGCCCCCCAAAAAAGTACAAGATTCTCTAATTGTGTATTACTTAGTTGTTTTAAAAAAGTTACTTTGAGAAATATAATAAATGCAGTGATTTCAGTTGGGTATTGACCAACATAAAAAATCTGAATTGTGCTTTTTTCCTTCCACTTCAGGTTATAGCAGCATCTCCAAGAAAGTCTGATTGGATTGTGCAATCTTACTCTATTCAAGTATAATTAAATCCAGGGATAATTAAACACTATTGACATTGGCCTCTCGTGTCAGGTAACTGGACATCGATCATTAGCATAACACATTGTGGTTTAGAAAATGCTGCTGGAGTTTCCATTGGTACTGGAGTATATAGTCAGGAAGTGGTGACTCTTAATCCTCCAATGAATATATATGAAACCGTGATTGTGTAAAATATAAAATCTCTAAAATGTCAGAAAATTGCTAATCGTTGAGAGAACTAGTATCCACTAAGTTTTTGAATGTTACTCATAACTAAATTAAGTTTACTATATGACTATGCAATATCTGTTTGTGTTCTCATAACTGTAGCACAAGACAAACATTTCCCTCAAACATTTAAAAGGTCGCATGAATATAATTATGAAACACAATAGGAAAACTAAAATTACTCAAGTGTGAATTAAGCATAAAAAAATGGGGCTACACCAGTTAAAAAAAAGTTGTTTGATCAACATTAATTATTTGGTTCCGAAACAGCATGCATTATAAAGAGCATCTCTAAGTTAAATTCAGTAAGTTTGTTATTCCTGGGTGTGAAATGCCATTTTTTTTTTTTTTTTTTATAAACCATGCTGCTCTGATCATGGAGTTTATTATAACAGCATTAATCTCTCCCTTTGAGAGAGTGCGGCGAACACAATGAATACGCAGTTGCTTTTGCTCATTACCAGCAATATGCAAATTAATGCATCATGGGGAGCAGGCTCTGTCAAATTGCTGCAGGCAATGCAGACCCAATATTCAAGCAAATTTGTATAAACACAAAAGAAAGAAACAGCCACAAACCAATTCAAACTTACTTCTAAAATTGCTCATCTTAAAACTATAAATTTTCAGCTAAGCTGTCAAAAAACCGTGGATCAAGCTTCAAATATCTTTTGCCGTGCTTCCATTCCAGCTATCGAGCCATGAAAGCAACCTACAGGACTGATGCTGTTTCAGCAAGTAAACTAGACAACAGTCCCCTGTCCCTGATTTTGCAAATGTATTAAATAGCAGAGTAAAGATTCCTGAAACATTTCTGTACCACAAAATTCTACCTCAACACTTGATCAACAGCATGAAAAAACTGAACCATTAGCAAACAGGGTGACTAATTAACCCAAATTTCTGCAGAATTAAAAATAATTGCTTGTACTAGCTGGTTTAATGACCAATCAAACAATACTCCAAACACAAAGGCTTGCTTAGGTCACATTTTACAAAAGACTGCAGAGATCGTTGAAATAAAATACAAATGCACATGTGCATTTTTAGCCAGTTTATCAGCTGGCAATGACAGAAAAATGAAAACTGAATTAGCAGGTTTGTTTAAAGTGAATTCATTTTGTGTTGCATATTTATCCACCGAGTTGTATTGCTTATTACTGTTCTATAACAGAGAATAAAATTTAAGTTTGAACAGTCCACACAAGACCTTTACCACAGTCCCAACTATATCCCCATTCGTCAGAAGTACTTCATTCCTCGTAATGATTCCTTACATGGTGGCATGGGGACAGTGAACATTACAGCAAGGGCAAATACAGGTTCAATCTTTGCTCCATTCAGTTCTTGATCCGAGATGCGCCAAGGGGAGAGAAACTGAACAGAGACTATGACATTTAAAAGTTGGTGGGTGGAGAAATAAATTTCAAGCAAGAATTGCACCTGCTGGTCCCTAGCTTTCTCACTTCTGGATATACAGGGCATTGGCGACAGTAAGCCATGGACTAGCTTTAGCAGCAGGTCTCTAAGCCAAAGGACCAAAGATTAACAATTTACAAAGTGTACGGAACAAAAATTGTGCTCATATTTTGGAAGCGGGCTAAAGAGCTTAAAATTTCACATTAGGAAGGTTAAAAAGGTTCATAAATTAGTGTCACATCTGATTTGCTAGTTAGTATTAATTTCAAATAGCACAACTAGGATTTTTTTTTTTTTTTTAAATTGGCCAGTCAAATTATTTCAGTAAGAGACCAAATGTGATTTACATATATTTAGTCCATATTTATACAATTAACATTCATTGGGCCGGATATTCCGACCCTCACGGGTGCACCCGTAGGGGCCTCGCAAGTGCCGGTTTCAAGCATGCGAAGCACATGCGCTGCGCTAAAACCCGGCACTTCCGATCCATCAAGAATCCTCGACAGATCATCCGCATGCCCGAGAGAAGGGCCTCCGCGGGCAGAGAGTTCTGCTTTCTGCACAACCTCCACCCGCTGAAAACCTTTAAAAATCTTACGCCTGGTAAAAGCAGGCGTAAGGCCTGCTTTTACCAGCATAAGCGTTTTAAAAAGTTTTTTAAAAATTCACTCATAATTTTAAAATACTTTAAGTTTTTTAGCCTTGTAAAAACTTTTTTTTCCAAAAAATTTAATTGTTCAAAATATTTAATGCAATTTTAACTAATTTTATATACGTGATTTTTTTTTTTTTTTTTTTTTTAAACTTAATGTTTAACGGTTTAAGTGATCCCCAATCATACTTTTGACAGATCTATGCGTAGCGAACTGTCAAAAGTGTGAAGGGGGATTCCCTTCTTTGATTGGTTCCCCATGGTCCACGTGATCACAGGGATGCTTGCGAACCGCTTGCGCCCCTGGGATACCTGGGCCTCTGTGCGCGCGGACTAGGAGATCCCCAGGATCAGAAGTGTCTAGATCTATGGAGCCAGCAGGTAAGTGCGTAGATTTTTCCAGATTGGAGGCATCCGCACACAGGAAGCCTCCGATCCAGTGAAGATTTCACACTTCATTTTGTAGTAAATATTCCAAATGGCGTAACAATTCGCATTTAATATTTCCTCTCAAGTCAACAACCTGCATTTATATAGCGCCTTTAAAGCGTAGTAAAATGTCCCAAGGTACTTCAGTGTCAAAATTTAACACAGCCACATAGTTATTAGGACAGGTGACCAAAAGCTTTTTTGAAGAGGTAGATTTTAAGGAGCCCCTTAAAGGAAACAGAAATACAGAAGTGGAGGGGTTTAGGGGGGAATTCCGGAGCTAGGAGACCAGACAGCTGAAGGCACAGCCGCCAATGGCTAGGCAAAGGAAACCATGGATGCACAAGAGGCCAGAATTGGAGGAACAGTGTTCTCAGAGGATTGTAGGGCTAGAGGAGATTACAAAGATAGGGAGGAGAGGCCATGGAGGGATTTGAGCACAAGGATGAGAATTTTTAATTTGAGGCATTGCTGGACCAGAAGCTAATGCAGGTCAGCGAGCACAGGGGTGATGGGTGACCAGGACTTGGTGCAAGTTAGGAAACGGGCAGCAGAGTTTCGGATGAGCTGAAGTTTACGGAGGGTGGAAGGTGGGAGGCCAGGAGAGCGTTGGAATAGTCGAGTCTGGAGTTAACAAAGGCATAGAGGAGGGTTTCAGCACCCGATGGGCTGAGGCAGAGATGGAGACAGGCGATATTATGGAAGTGGAAGTAGGCGGTCTTGGTGATGACGAGGATATGGAAGCTCAGCTCAGGATCAAATAGGACCCCGAGGTTATGGACAGTCTGGTTCCGCCTCAGCATGGCCAGGGAGGGGGGTGGAGTTATTGCAGTGTTTGTGGCCGGCACCGAAGACAATGGCTTTGGTCTTCCCAATATTTAATTGGAGGAAATTTCTGCTCATCCAATACTGGATGTCAGACAAGCAGCGTGACAAATCAGTGGCAGTGGGCAGGTCAAGGGAGGTGGTGTTCAGGCAGAGCTGGGTGTCGTCAGCGTACACGTGAAATCCATCACTGTTTTCGGATGAAATTGCCAAGGGATAGCATGCAAATAAGAAATAGGAGGGGGCCAAAGATACAGGAAACTTTGGTTTATCCGGAGGTTGTATGTCCGGAAACCTCGATCTAACGTCAGAAATCAGCAGCCGTTTTGGTTAGGTTTTTTTTCTTCTCCAAGCTTTTTTTTTTCTTTAACAGTCAGGCTCTGGAAAGCATCTGTGTAGCTTAGCAACAGTTTCAGAGACGCTTCCAAGGTATGGGCCGAGTGTTTACAAGCTGTTGCTAAGCAACAGTGTTTGTTGTCAGATACGGAGATGAAAACCTCCGTATCCTTCAACATTAGCGCTGGTCTATCCGGAAGTTTTGATAGATCGGCAGCTGCTCGGTCCCGTTGGTGCCGGATATCGCGAAGTTTCCTGTAGATCCTTGGGGTCTCCAGCGGCAACGGTGCAGAAGCAGGAAGAGAGGCCATTGCAGGAGATTCTCTGGCCACAACTGGACAGATTGGAACGGAATCAGGGTAGGACAGTCCCACCCAAACTTAAGCAAGCTAACACAAAATCAAAATAGCACAGTAAAGATGGAATGGGAGAATGGTGATGGTCAAGAATCAGAGTATAAATTTCAAGTCTTTCTGCCAGTTTACATTAGCATCCATCTATGTGGGCACTGGACAGAAAACCCAGCAAACAGGGGTAGGGGTACGGTTACGGTAGCATAGTGGTTATGTTAGTACTAATTTGTAGTAGAGACTAGAGATCAAACTTCTGGATGAATTTGATTCGCTTCACCACTATAAATAATTGCACGCCAATAATACTATCTCCGGAAATAAAGGGTTTTCTATACAAATATTTGGGTGCATGAAAGCAACACAGTACTCCCAGGAGCGTAACAAATAAGGAAAATATCTGTAGCATAACCATTTTCAGGCAACAGCAGCAGCCTTGGCAAGTGCTCTCCACAAAGAAAACCCCTCAAACACATACAAACAAGATTGAATCTGTGCAAGGAAAACTAGTTGGCTGCCTTTCATTTTGAGTTAGAAAGCAATGTTGTAAAGCAGGTACCAAAGAGGGCATCTCTAAACGAAACAGCTTTTGAACCCAAGAGACTGCTCTCTCATTGATAACTAATCCTGCTACATTGAAGCCAATCAATACAGCCTCAAATTAGTTCATCGGGGTCGTCCAACTCAACTTAAATAAAAATTTAACATGACTCAGAACAGTCCACATATTATTGATCGCCAACGATGCTAGGGTGATGCAGTGGAATAGCAAACTGTCCCTTCACCTCTCGGACCTTATTGATACTATGCTACAGTAGCACAAATCTGGCAATCTCACTCAGATAGGCATTAATTATGGCTAATGCACAAAATAGAACATTTAAAATTGTGCCATTGCCTCCAAGATTGTGCCTATAGCGCATTGCTACGGTACAGTAGAATAACAAAGCATCATTCCCAGCTAGGACATTACCAGAAGCAGACAAAAGCAAGGGGGCAGGGACTTCATTTACTCACAATGAGCACAAAATTTTATTCCAAGATTTTAAAGCTACCAAATAGGTTTAACCATAGAAGAAAAAGACTCATCAAATGGAACTCTCAGACCAACTTGAGCAAAAAGGAAATCTAGAACAGCTTGACTGCGACATCTCTCTCCCAACTCTCCTACAAACTCACTTGCATTATTTAGCTGGGAAACTTGTGCTTTCTCTCTTCAATCTCAAGCACTGACATTGGTCATACACAGGTTTCAAAAAGGGAATTTTTTGAGGCAGTGTTTGACCCTGGCCCCAAGTTGAGAAAGGCACATATTGTAATGTAATGTAAAGCAGAAGCACACCAATGGCAGATTCAAGTCCAAATTCAGTCCAGCATATTTTACATCTTCAAAATGTTTCACAAATAACATTTTTCCTTGCTCCAGCATTTCAAGCATGAATTGTTAACATTTCCAGACTGTTCAATGTGTTTTAAGGAATTTAACCACAGCTCCTCTGGAAATGTAAAATACAATGTGAAATAGCTGTTCATTTTAAAATTTCCTGTTTGGAAACCATCAAAATACAGGAAACTCTGGTATCCGGCACTGACGGGACCGAGCTGGTGCCGTACCATCAAAACTGCTGTAGAAACCAGCGCTAATGTTAAAACATACGGAGCTTTTCAGCTCCGTGTGAATCAACAAACCCTGTTGCTTAGCAACAGCTTCAAAACAGTCGGCCGCAACTTAAAAGCGTCTCTGTAGCTAAGCAACAGCTTCAGCTAGACCTTGCAGAGCCTGACTGGAAAAAAAACTTATAGGAAACAGCTCCTGAATTTTGCCGGTAGGTAGAGCTTTCCGGACATTTAACCTCCGGTTAAAACGAGAGTTTCCTGTATGATGGTATGCGTCCTTGTTGCAGAATCTTGAGGCAAGTTCTTTAATTAAATCAAGTCAAAGATCTAGCCTTGGCCCCTTCCTCGCCTACATGCTGCCTTGGCAACAACCCACCTGAATTATATTTGGCTTCTTTCCCACAGACTTCCACATGTACACTGACACCTCTCGATCAACTCATTCGACCCCTCCACAGCTTCTGTGCTATTAAGACTGCTTGTCCAACATCCAATCTTCGATAAGTGACAATTTCAAGCTAAACACTGGGAAAACCGAAACCATAATTTTCAGCCCACAATATAAATTCTGTACCCTCTCCATCAACTCTATCACCTTCCCTAGCAGAGCTGATCGGAGTTTCCAACTCCCATATTCTCTCCATCACAAAGACTGCTTGCCTGGCCCCTACCTCAAACCAGCTACTGCTGAAACCCTTATTTTTGCCTTCATCACCTGGAGACTCAATCGCTCCAATGTGCCCCTGGCCAGCCTCCCATCATCCACTCTCTCTAAACTTCAGCTCATCCAAAACTCTACTGCCAGGATCCAATGTTGTAATAAGTCCTGCTCGCTCATCACTCCTGTCCTCACTGTCCTACATTAGCCCCAGGTCACATTTTAAAATGCTCAAACTTGCGTTTAAATCCCTCCATGACCTTGCCCCTCCCTCCCTCTCTAACCATCTCCAGCTACACAATGCTCGCTCCATTCCTCCTGACTCCAGCCTATTGTGCATCGTCTTTCCTTTAACCCCACCAGTGGCAGCCGTGCTTTAAGCCACCAGGCCCCACTCTCTGGAAAACTCTCCCTAAAATGCTTTGATTTTTCACTTCTCCCCTCCATCAAGACTTTCCTTAAAACTCACCTCTTTGACCAAGCTTTTGGCACCACTCCTAATCTTTCCTTTTTTGACTTGGCCTCTTAAGGAAAAACAGAGTCCCTGAAGTGCTGTAGGACATTTTTCTACATTAAAGATGCTATATAAATAAAAGTTGTTCCAATAATCAAAGTAGAAAACAGTTGCTGTGATTATGTTGAAGGAAAACTTTGTATGTGATGTAATCTGAAACCTCAAATAGAACATGCTCTGTACTGACATTAGGGAGCATATTATAGGTTCTCTTCAACTCTTCACAGCAAGTTCAGCACAGTGTATCTCCCAAAGGAAGTATGGAAACAAAGCATACTTCAAGTAGACAATAAAGATCCCAAGCCACTGTTCAGCAAAGAGGATGTTCATGGTGTCCCAGCCAAAACTTCCCCAAAATATTGGTTATTCTTGCATTTGCAATCATGGGATCTTGCTGTGCATAAATAGGCTGCCACATTTGCCTGTATAGCCACAGGTGACTACATTTTGAAAGTAATCCATTGGTTAGAAGGTGCTTTGAGATGCCGAGGGCATCAAGGTCATTATATAATTGCAAATTCTGCATACCAAAGGCCACCAGTACTCCATACTTCAGCTCCACAAAAAAATCACTGTAGAATTTAGGCCGAATCTACAATTTCGCCTTTGGCACTTTTCCCTGTGTTTGTTTGCAAGCACTTTCCCCATTGGATCAATGTCTATTATATCCGTTTGGAGTGTTGATTTCAGGTGACACCAGTCTTCTAATCCCCAATGATTTGCAGCTCCTTAATACCGATGTATTTCACTCCTTGCACACTTCACCTACAACGGACGTGTGAACTGCAAGTGAATTAGATCACCCCATTGATTTCAGTTCTTTAATAACCTGATTTTGCAGAAATTCCTGATCATGTTAATTTTTGGTGTATTTTTTTCCACATCGGACAGCAAAGAACTCATCATCTCCAGGAAAAACAGCGCGTCAAGAAATAAACTTGCCTGCAACACATTACGGCACAAATTCTAATGCACAACTTGTGCACTGCACTAATCTTTTTCTTTCTTCCCCCAACTCCATGATGGAACACAGTATAATGAGTGCTAATGCAAGGGCCAAATGACCCCGTGTAATGATCAGTGGAAGAAAACAAGAGCATGTGCTTTCACCTAGCCTCTTTTTCAGTGTTATGCTTGAAGACACGAGACCCAAATACAGGTGTTCACATACATTTCCATACAGCTTTCAATCAGAGTGGACTTCAACTCTCAATGAAGATAAAGAGAGGTCATACATGAGCTTTTATTTGCAGAGCATTGCGCTGTAGAGGCACATGCTCAGGAGGATCTGTAGTTCATTACCGAACAATTTGCCACAGCAGCAAATTATGGCCTTATTGCAAGTCTGAAGAAAACAATTCATTCATGAGCCAGCACCAGAAAAGCACCTGGCTGATTTCCTGATCTGATGACCCACAATGAAACTGCATAATGTGAATAGAGAACTCCAAGCTCATTTCAATGCTCAATGTGTAATTTCACAAAGCATTTCCATGTTAGAATGCCTCAGCCATTAATACTTAGGATTATTAGAAATTGGATCCAGCCTGTACAAGGAGATCCTCGATCTCTAATTACATTGTCAAAAGGGAAGTTTCAGGTTCCTGATTTTTTTTTTTAATGCAAGTGGACATGCTGTGGAGTTCAGGAGAGGGGACTATTTTGCAACAATGTGGGAAGTGCTGTGGGAGAAAATATTGAAGATTTCTCATACCTATCTAATAACATTGAGATATTTGAGCAAACCATTATGGTTAACTGAACAGATTTTGGATCTTTAAGCATTTATAATGAAGCTACATACATATTTGTTAGTGTGAAGTTCTAGGTGTAACTTACACATTTAAAAGGTATGACAGCAAGGCTTTTAATTACATAGATTTTATCAACATCTTTTTCCTCATCATAGCCAATTAAAATAACATTTCCAATATAGAACATTTCCTCCTCATCCAAAATTTCAAGATTTATTTTCTAAAATCAGTGAAGATCCATTTTGGGTCTTCACCCTTGCACCAGACAGCAGCAATGAAAACTTCATTATGGGAGTGTCTGATACTGGTTGCACAAGTAATCCTAGAAAGTAGCATTCAAGATCAGTCAGGATTTCCCATGGGAGATACCCAAACAGAATATTGCTTCCACCCAACAATACCATGAAATGGTAGTAGATACTGAAAGTGAAAGCTCAAAGGGAATTCTGTGAGAAGAGAGCATGAGCAGGAGAAAATATTCCCAAATATATGTCACTAAGCTCAGTTGACAGCAGTCTCCCCTGTAAGTCAGAAGGTTCAGAGTTCAAGCCCCACTATGAAGTTGAGCACAAAAATCGATGCGGACACTTAAATAGAATACTGAGGAAGCACTTCAACGTTGGAGCTGGTGTCGAATGAGCCTACCTGTTCAGGTGGACAGAAAGGATCCATATCTGATTTGAACACGAGCAGCGAGTTCTCATGGTGCCTTTGCCAACATTTATTCCTCAACCAACAATACCAAACACAGATTATCTGGACAGTCATTCATTTGTTGTTTGGAACCTTGCCATGCATAAAATGACTTCCATGTTTGTCTACATAACAACAGTTCCTGCACATCAAAATAATTCATTGCTTGTAATATGCTTTGGGACATCCAGAGGACATGAATGTCAATAAACAGATGCAAGTCCTTCTCAAAAGAAAAATCTCAACAAAATCTGAACAGAATCTCCAATTGTATCATGAAAAAATACCTGAACGTAAAGAAAAAAATCTGAAAATGCAAATCTGCTGTCCACAATACCCTGCCCCAAAAATTACACTGGTATTAAATGCTTTCACAGTAGTTTATCATCGTCATCTTGCACACTAAGCACAGACAACAAATCAGCTCTACTACACAAGGACTAACTAGTGATTCCCATTACTCTATTGACCTGGAAAGAAAAAAAATCCAGCTAACCCTAAAGTTTGGCACCACAACAAAACAGCAGCACTTTTTTTTGTAAATACTCGAGGCACTCCACAGTAGCAAGAATTTTAAATTGCTGTTAAAACAGCAACTAAAATATTACAGTAGCTGTTTGGCTCATAATAAAAAAAGCGGAGAGCAAACTCCATCTGTAATCTTTAGTATTGCAAATCGAACAGTAGCTAGAAATATCCAGTGTTAGGCCTGCGCATGAAATAGTAGCGCTCACCCCTGGCTACTGTGTAATCCCTATGGTGATTCTTTACCAAAAATATAAGCAATCAGCAATGACTGCAAGGTTCTAGATATGGGCTTTAAAACACAATTGGCTTATTCATATACAGTAACTAGGGAAGCACGTGCGTGCATCAGGAGACTCGTGCCTGATTTTACAAATCGAGACTCCCTCCTGCAGATAGAAGTGAGGCACAAAGGTTGTATCAGACCCACAATATTACTTATGCAGTTGTCATGACTAAAACTGTTTTTCTTCTAAAAAAATTCAGTATAGTGTAACTTTGCTATCAAGCCAACTAAAGGCATGAATGAGATCAGTCAACAACTAACTTTTATTGCAATTTTTCACTTTTGCCTGCAGAAAGATTACATCAGATGCCCTCAGACAGACAGTAAGACTTCTTTTATACTGTAGCTACGGATCTTAGATCGGTAGCTACAGTTCCCATGTGCAGCGGGCAGTAACTTGGTTATACTGCGTGGCTGCAAATCTCCTGACGATGCAACCTAGAGTTCTCTCCCTTTCTCTCCTCAACCTTTCACAACTTAGATGAAAACAGTTACCAGTACCACTTGACCTTTTTTTTAAATAAAAATCGATCAACTAAAGCAATTCAAAATTATTGCAGAGTGCCTCAGAAGTATTTAGAAAAAAGTAATGCTACTGTTTTGCTATTGCAGAGCATTGCTCCCAGCTGGTAAATTTTAAATGATTGAGAGCACAGGTGGGAGGGTCCAAACATTTATCAACATTTAAACAAGCTCTGCTTCAGTTTATAAAGTGCCCAGGAGGTCCATTTTTATCCAATGTAACAACAGGTGTTCCTGGATGCTGGCTCTAACAAATCTGGCAGGTTTACACTGGGGTTGCCACCAGCTGCACAAGAAACCGGCGGCACAAACATCCCACTGATACCGAGATAAAGCAGCTTTAAACTAGGCTTGGCAATGCTTTGGAATTACAAACAAAGACAGCCTCCTTCTTCACACTGTTCCAATTTCTGTCATATCACTTTGTAGTGACACAAAAGTGGCAGCATAACCTGCATCCCTTGTCTACTAATCCTACAGACAGGTAGCTGAGCACATCATAACCATCTAGATTTGTTTACATGACTAAAATAAGGCCAGGAGTGCAGGAAAGAAAAAAAATCACAATTTTGACTGCAATAACAAAAACGACCACCAAACAAGTAATAAAATGGTATTCCAGCATCTTAGTCAAAGTTACAGTACCTTTGCTTTAATAGTCCTTTTTTTTTTTTAAAAAGTCTTCCAAAAACTGTACTTTACTTAATGCAAGAAAGTCTGCTATATTACTTTGGATAGTTCGATCAGTATTTATTTGCATTGAAGGGCACGATCAAAGTGTTTTCTACATGGAACAGTCAAACCTTTAATAAACATACCTAAACTTGTTCTCTCTTTCATTTGGTCAAGATGGCATGAAAGAGTGTACCATTCGATTTTTATTACATAATATACATTAGGTTATAACCTATGGCCATGTTTAATTTTAATACAATTCAGTTGAGGTCACAGTAAGTTAATGCATCTATGGAACCTAATTTTGAATCCAGGCCAGAACCCAGGATGGCAGTCTCCTCGCCCACCTGGTTGGAAATGTCCGACATGAAAGTCTCAACCCAATCCCCAGTAAGCACAAGGCAAAACTGCTCACAACCTAGTACCTGTAGACATTTTGAGAGGCGGAGCGCAGACAATAATGGTTGGTGCAGGAAATAGAAATATTAAACCAGTGCAGCAGGGAAATGCTCTTCCAAGGTTAAGATTTTAATCATATTGCTAGGGAGCTTTGAACCTTTTCTAACCATAACTGACAGAGGTGCTCAGTACACCAATTGAGTGGTAAAACTTTCCATTCCCCAGCGTCAACATGTATTTCACAGAGTTTACAAAGGAAACAAATGCTTTAGTTAAAAATTGAGTTTAAAATAACTTCCACCACATTTTGTGCTAATTTTGGATCACTTCGCATAATCTTTCGCAGCCTCTGTCTGCACCCAATAATTCAGCCAGAATTCCTGAAAAACTATTAGAATAAAATACTTGAAATTAAATTATTTGTAGAGCTCAGTGTGTGCGTTCACCTCATGGTGCAGCGCAGTGCAGACCAGAAAGGTCCCAGGTTCAATCCCTCAGTATGTGTTTGGGTACAGTGATGGCACTACATTTAGCCTCAGTGTTTGGAGGCTGAGGACAGGCAGTGAAAATAAACATCAGTCTGGATTGTCACCCCGATAGAAATGCATGGATATCCAGTTACCCTGATAAAGTATGACCAGCATGAACAGCACCTCATCTTTCGATTGGGCGCTTTGCAGCCTGCCGGACTCAACAATGAGTTCAACAATTTCAGATAATTATCCCTGCCCCCATTTTTCATGCAGTATGATTTTTGCCATTCCCATTTGCAACATTTTATCTTTCCTGCCTCTTACAGAAGTGCAGGATGTTCTTTCTATTTCTTCCTCCCCTCCGAACAACCACCCCCCGCCCCCGTCTCTGCACCTGCTTAATATCTGTTACATCTCCAGCTTTTTCCAGTTCTGATGAAGGGTCCCAGACCTGAAACGTTAACTCTGTTTCTCTCTCCACGGATGCTGCCTGGCCTGCTGAGTATTTCCAGCATTTTCTGTTGTTATTGCAGCATAGTATATTTATTTAACAAAATGTTAAATTAAGTATTTTAATAAGCACACTAGAAATGAGTAATAACTGGAGTTAGATTTGAAACTTAAAATGCAACTGGTTTTACTATGACAAAACTAAACAACATTTCCAAGAAAATCAGATTTTAACAACTATCGAAAGCTGCTTTTAGGACAAGCAGCTGCTAATTTAAGCTCAAAAGACAATGCAAGCTTATATTCATTGGCCACAATCTTTCAATCTGAACAAATACACCATTGTTGGCTGTGTTATACTAAAAATAAAACGAGCACTACGACAAATTCAAAACTGTAATATCCTATTTCTTAGACTTCCTAAACTTCAGAGAAAAGCACGTTAATTTCAAATGACACAATGAGATTTCTACACTTGAGATACTTGAAACCTCCCATCTCAGGACAGGTCATCCAACAAAAGCACCAGTACCAAAGGGAAGAGATAAAATTCAACAGCAAGTTAAAATGATCTTGGTCCAGCTGCTAAGTACATGCCTTACTGGCATCCAAATATTTAAAGACAAGCAGGAGTTTGGAAAACCAGAACCTAACACTGGTGTGAATATTCCATCGTAACATTAACCTAAGCCACAGTGAACACTTCCATTCCCTCCAAGCTGAAGAGGTCAACTGTTCAAAATGAGACAATGCTAAAAAGGTGTTGCAGTTTCACTTCCAGGGAGGTACTCAAATTCTAGTGTTTCTAAATATACAGCTCAAACCTTCGCACAACTGACTGAAATAAGTTACAATGATCAAAAATTCAAATCTGCTCAATAAAGTTTCGGTTGTTTAAATATAATAAGCCATGGGGGAAGAAGAGTAACTGATGAAATTTGCCCTTTTTTTTCCCTATTACAGGGGTAATGTGCTAGTGACTGCACAAAGCTGATGTAAATTAGCATTCCAGGCTCACAAATGGCAGCTGTAAACTGCATGTGTTTTTATTGCAGTGTTGCCAGACACACACTCAGGAGTAACTGCAAAAGTACCACTCCCAATGAAATAGAAAGCCAATTGCATAAATTCAAATAAACCAATTTTTCCAAGGCTCCTCGACATTAATAGTAGGCATTCCATCAGTATAAACTGGAACATCTATAAATTTCCCATCAATGTCAGAGATTGTGTGATTTATGTTCCATTATATAAGTCAGCATTTCCACATATGACATTTTACAGCTCCAGCCCAGGTTGTGCTGACTAGTTCTTTCAGCAGTTTGGATGTCCTTTTCTAATCTTACCAATGTGGAATAGTCAAGGGAGAACACTGCAGTTCCTATGTTACCAAGCATATAACTGCTAGACAGTTTCACATCATTTAAGAAACACTCACACAAAACAGCATTGCTACCTCTTGGCTCATTAAATCGACTGTTAAAAGCGACTACAGCACATCATACAAGAACATTTGACAACGTATGGTAGCTAGCTCGGTTAAAGATCTACAGCCATAACAAAGCCTAGCAAATACAGTGCATGCCAAGTTGAGCAAAATGCCATTAGTAATGTTTTAACTAAGAATGTTTCTTCAGAGACAAGAAAGTATCCTGCAAGTGTTTCAGCTACCACAATACAAATTCCCTTTCATAAAGGCAAGGTTGCATAAAAAGTTCATTCAACTGTAACATTTTATTAATAACCAGTTTAACAGTTTTCATTCTAGCAGTAATTACCATTTCGATTAGACTATAAAAAAGTGTCCTTATTGAAATTGCAAAGTAAAAAACTACACATAATTGGAATACATGTTAAGCTATGCATATACTAAGTGACACCTTGAAACATCTATATAAAAAAATTAAAAAAATCACACTCTGATGGCTTTTTCACCAACCACCATACTCCAAAAAGATGTGCACTTCATCTGTTCCATCCCTTTTGAAGAATCTCCCAAGTCCTCAAACTTACTCCAATTTTGCCTAGTGTTGGAGGTTTAAATCCCTTTGTCATACATTTGGCACTTGATTTTTTACATAGAAACAAATGAACATGGTGTCAGCAGGCTATTCAACCATGGGCAGCATTAGAGCAAAGCAAAATTGTATTATGTGTAGCCCACTCTCAAACTTCTAGCAAAGGTTAATTCGACTGATTTTTCCACTCCCTAGCCCAGGTGCATCAAGGCCAACTGTACTGCGTGTATAACGGTCCCACCTGAGCTTAGCCAAAACCAGATTCAGCATAAAATTGTAAACATTCCTGTACTCCATAGCACATGACAAGGTGCTTTCGCGCACCAAGCCAATTTTGCTCAAGTGAAATTGCCCAAAAGTGAACTGGTACAATTAATCATTCGGGACACAGTATACCACAGGTTGCCAGCACCCACAGGAAACAGTGGTCATTGTGAATGCCATCCAACCATCTCACCTTCCAAGGAACAGGGACATGCTCTCCCCTGGTTGGTTAGACAACCTGTTGTTCATTCAAACCTGGGAAGGAGAGAGGGGAGGATGAAGAGGAGAGAAATTGAGAAGTCCACACATTACACTCAATGATGTTGCACAAGGCTGTAACACTCAAAACATTTGATGGTTTCTAAACCCCTAAATTGTGGTACAGGAAACTCTTGTTTAAACGGCACCTAAATATCCGGAATTCTCTATTAATCGTCAAAATTCATACTCCGAAAACAACACCTCAATAACCGGAAATGTGGCCGAGTCCGAGTCTCCCGCGGTGGCCGAGTTAGTCAGTAGGGGTAGTTCTCCAAACTGCCACTACTCGGCTTCTTGGCGCTGTCGGAAGTCCGAACACCTCAATAACAAGAGTCCGACTCTCCCGCGCTGCCGGTAGTCTCTTCTGAGCCACCATTTTCCTGTGTGTCTCTCCATCTTTATCGTGAATTATCTCCCCCATCTTGCATTATGGAATTCCCAAAAGTTGGTCCAAGCAAAAGGACTTTGAATAATTGTAGTCAACTACAGTACTGTATACAGTCATTTACTGTATAAGTTTTGTTTTTCTGTTAAGCAATTAAAGAGTTATGGATTATCCTCAACTGGCAGTACTGTACTTAATCAAGCACCATCCATTTAACAACATTCTGTAGGTGAGTACCCAATTACTGTATACTGCACATTTCTTGATTTTTTTATTTTTGTGTTTTAACAATAGCCTCGGTAGATAACCCTCTCCGTCATCCAGAATTATTAATCAACCAGCACCATCCCGGTCCCGTATGCCAAAGAGTTTCCTGTAGTGTTAAAGTTACAGCAGTGAAGCTGGCAGACAATGGAGACATGAACTGGCAGATGCTCAGATAGTGTACATCTATGTACCATCACTCTTTCCAAGCACTACTTCTGGTTTTACATTGCTTCAAAAATCATTATAAAAAAGTCAAGATTTCCATAACCTGAAAGATTTTGGAAACCACGGAGACAGCAAAATGCTCATTTAAAGGGCCTAGTAACATTCCTAATTTACAAGAAACCCAGGAAGCTCACTGAACTTCATTTGCTTTGGGAGCTCTTTCTTACATGGCGTAATAACTTTACAAGATTGGTGAGATTAAATCAGCTGCAACCAATTGTTACAAGAAACACACAAATATTGGCCCCAGACTGCACAGTTGATATCATTCAGACTACAGTCACTGGTACCAGTGCTGCAGTTTTGCTTTCAACACAAGCCCAATTTTAGTTTGCAATACTTAAAATAGTTTCACTAATCCTTATTTTTGTTAGCAAAGTTCTTGAACCAAAACAAACAGCAGCAATAGAAATGCAGCCAGGGTTGTGGTGTAATAAATCAATTACGACACAGCATAAAAACTGGATGCATAAAAATGATTCGATCAAGTGTCAGCCTTGGCTCAGTGGTAGCACTCTCACCTGCGAGTCAATAGGTTGCAGGTTCAAGCCCCGCTCCAGGACTAAGCACATAATTTCGGCTGACATTCCAGGGCAACACTGAGGGAGTGCTGTCCTGTTGGAGGTGCCGGCTTTCTAATTAAGCTGTTAAACTGAGGCACTGTCTGCTCTCGGGTGAAAGTAATAGATCCCAGACAACTATTCAAAGGTGATCTGGGGAGTTCTCCCAGTGTCCTGGCCAACGTTTATCCCTCAACCAACACCTAAAAACAGATGATTCAATCATTTATTTTATTGCTGTTTGTGGGAGCTTGCTGAGCGCATATTGGCTACCGCGTTTCCTACATTATAACAGTGACTACACTTCAAAAAAGTACTTCATTAGCTGTAAAGCACTTTGGGATGTCCGGAGGTCGTGAAAGGCACTATATAAAAGCAAAACTTTCTTCCTTTCTAAAAAGTCACAATGCAAATTTGTCTTTATTTAGAATGCTGTAAAATTCCATGAAGTTTTCTTTTTATCTGAGACAGGAACAGAGTAGTGGACCATGCATTGGAGCCACAAGCACATGACATGATAAATGTAATGGGGAAGGGGTGATGTATGCATGCATGCTATTCAGTGGAGGTTTGCCATTGGGGTGGTGTGGTCAACACAAGATGCTTATATGTATCTCTTAGCAGATGGACAGATTGGCTGGAAAGATCAGCTACAACTTTTGCAAATTCTGGGAGACCACAACAGAAAACACAGGAGAAAATATCAGAACATTAACTCAAAAAGCTACCTGCTTAAAGTCCATTTTTTAGAATTGCCAATAGTCACTATCCTATTTTTGTGCACTAAGTGTACTTAAAGATTAGTCATTATTAATTGGATCAAACTAATGGCCAGAATGGTTGTCATGTTGCACAAAAATCACAAGGGAAATCATTGAAGGCTATTGTGATTCATGGAGAAAAATTGGGCACAGATATTTCACAAATAGAAAAAAATAATTTACTACTGTTGTATGCAACGCATTATCAGGTGTATTCATTCAGCATATTTGTCTTGGACAAAATAAAATGTTAAATAATTTCTGGACAGAAATGCAGGCAAGATTTGACTTTATAACCTGAACTTTGTAACTTAAATCTCAGTTTGCTTGCTTACTCTAAAGGCCACAGAAAAATATAGTTAGATGAGGACAGACGGAAGGGGACTCGAGTGGAGCATAAACTCCGGCATGAACTGGTTGGGCCGAATGGCCTGTTTCTGTGCTGTGTATCCTATGGCCCGTTTCTGTGCTGTATATCCTATGGCCTGTTTCTGTGCTGTATATCCTACGGCCTGTTTCTGTGCTGTATATCCTACGGCCTGTTTCTGTGCTGTATATCCTACGGCCTGTTTCTGTGCTGTGTATCCTACGGCCTGTTTCTGTGCTGTATATCCTACGGCCTGTTTCTGTGCTGTATATCCTGTGGCCTGTTTCGGTGCTGTGTATCCTGTGGCCTGTTTCTGTGCTGTATATCCTGTGGCCTGTTTCTGTGCTGTGTATCCTATGGCCTGTTTCTGTGCTGTATATCCTACGGCCTGTTTCTGTGCTGTATATCCTGTGGCCTGTTTCTGTGCTGTGTATCCTATGGCCTGTTTCTGTGCTGTATATCCTATGGCCTGTTCCTGTGCTGTATATCCTATGGCCTGTTTCTGTGCTGTATATCCTATGTAAGAAAGGTCAACTAAACAATTGCTGCTGCCAAATTTAAATAATTTTATAATTATAATTCAACTTTTATTGTCATTGCACAAGTACATGAACAACGAAATGTGATCTTGCAAGCTCCCATGACTGGGAGAAGCAAAGCCGCTGCGTCGGTGCGCGCCGCCATTCCATTTCCACCATTCCTCCTGTCCGACAATCTTCAGCCCACCGCCCGGGCCTGCTCACCAGCCGCTCCTCCCGTGGTTCCTTCCGTGACCTTCTGCACCTGGTCTTCCCTGATGGTCACCCCTCCAGGTACTAACCAGGCCTGGCTCTGCTTAGCTTCCAAGCCTTGCCAGTGACCCTGTCCCTAGTCCCTAGTCCCAGGAACACTGCTTACAGCGTTGTCTGAACATTACACTGATCATTGCCCACAGAAATTTAAATTGACATAAGCTACACATACAAAAAAAGTAGTAAACTGACTTCAAATAATGACAAACTTTATCAAAGAATATTGAAGCAGATGTTCATATTCACTTCCATTAATGCCCAATGTACAAAAGTTAAAATATAGATTCCCAAATCAAACATTAAATGGTACTGTACCTGTACTAACCCCTGCCTACTATCATCCCTGTCCTCGCCAACCTCCACTGATCGCCCCCTTCCCAAAACAATGATTTCAAATACCTTAATTTACAAATTGCCCATGGACTCACTTCACATTGTTTCTGCAACTTGCTCCAGCAACTCTCTCTCTAATCTGGTTGTCTGTTAATTCCCCACCCACCCCCACAATCAGTGACAAAGCCTGCAGCAATTGAAGCTCAGCACTTTTAGATTCTCTTCCTAAACCATCAGTCTTACTACATTAGTCTCCGCCTTCAAAAGCCTCCTCAAAATCTACTTTCTACCACATCTTTGGTCACTCTTCAGCAAGTCCTCCTCGCGACTGGATTCTCGCCCTCTCCTTCCCTCTCGCCAGAAGGAAATGCCTTGGAATGCTTTGAACCATTGAAGGCACTACACAAGTGCAAGTTGTTGTTCTTACTGCTCATTATACGGTCAGCCCAACACCTGTTCTCTTTTATGTTGATTTGCAAGAAATTACAGCATGGAACTTACGGACAACAGTGGACTATTTTTAAATGGGTTAAGTGGGAGAGAAAGGTTATACAAATGTGTCAAATGTTGGTATACTAATATCACCAACAGACATTTGCAACAAGGAGTGCTTCAGCCCATTTAAACTGTGTTTTTAAAATAAGTCTTCTACACAAAAAACTGTTCCAAGTACAACATTCCTTTCCAAACCAACTACACATTAATTTGGAATCAACAGTACCTGTACTACCAAAAACCTCACTGATTTTTCCCCAAGCTGGTAAAGACATTTAACAATACAGAAACAGTACACTTGACTTACAGCTCAATTCAACCAGCCAAGTCGAAGCACGTGGCAATTTACACATTGGCGGGGTTTTTTGAAAATTGTGGAAATTTGAGTCAAACTCTTCAGAGATTTTGCACCAACATCTACAGAGATTCTGGGGGGTTGGAAAATTGCCCGTCAAATATAGTTTTACTATAAACAAGTTATGACTCAGATTGAATACCAAATATCTTGCAGCTGCTCTATATGCATAGGATGTGACAAGCTTGTGAGAGCATCAATTCTGTTTGTTTCCAGAGCACTTCAACTTTGAAGTATTAAAGGAAAATGAAACTCTAAACGCTGCCCAGTGCAGTCAACTGACCAGGTTAAAATAAGGGTGGACTTAATAGGAATAAAAATAAATAATTTGGTCCATTTACACCCCAAAATCCTCACACATTCCCCATGTTGATCAGTGCATCAACAAACTAGTAGCAAACAAACTGCCTCTCTCAAACAAACTGCCATTTTACCTTCACATGGCTTTATTGGATTATGTTCCACATCCCTTATATAGGGAGGTGATATATTATACAAGAATGAAAAGAAGAAAAAGTAATATACTGAAAATCTATATTAAGAGCAATTACTAAGATAATAGATGCAGGCATTAGCCAGTACTTCTTATACTACATTGTGACTGGGTGCAGGCAAATTCTTCAATCAATCCTAAACTAAGCCATTATTTAGAATGGTAGCGAGCTTCAGCCTTAAGCAATAGTTGAAAATGACACTGATCATTCTTTGCAAAGTCAAATTAAACATTTTTTCCCAAAACACCTGGAAAACTGTATTAGCGGTGGTAAAATGAGTCAGGTTTTAATTTCTCCACCTGACCCTGAGGGGAGGGGGGGGGGGGGGGGGGGGGAGGGAGGGAGAAGAGAGAGCGCGCGCGCACGAGACAGAGACAGAGAGAGAGCGCGAGCGAGAGAGAGCGCTGCGAGCGAGAGAGAGAGCGCGAGCGAGAGAGAGCGCGAGCGAGAGAGAGAGCGAGAGAGAGCGCGAGCGAGAGAGAGCGCGAGCGAGAGAGAGCGCGAGCGAGAGAGAGCGCGAGCGAGAGAGAGCGCGAGCGAGAGAGAGCGCGAGCGAGAGAGAGCGCGAGCGAGAGAGAGCGCGAGCGAGAGAGAGCGCGAGCGAGAGAGAGCGCGAGCGAGAGAGAGCGCGAGCGAGAGAGAGCGCGAGCGAGAGAGAGCGCGAGCGAGAGAGAGCGCGAGCGAGAGAGAGCGCGAGCGAGAGAGAGCGCGAGCGAGAGAGAGCGCGAGCGAGAGAGAGCGCGAGCGAGAGAGAGCGCGAGCGAGAGAGAGCGCGAGCGAGAGAGAGCGCGAGCGAGAGAGAGCGCGAGCGAGAGAGAGCGCGAGCGAGAGAGAGCGCGAGCGAGAGAGAGCGCGAGCGAGAGAGAGCGCGAGCGAGAGAGAGCGCGAGCGAGAGAGAGCGCGAGCGAGAGAGAGCGCGAGCGAGAGAGAGCGCGAGCGAGAGAGAGCGCGAGCGAGAGAGAGCGCGAGCGAGAGCGCGAGCGAGAGAGAGCGCGAGCGAGAGAGAGCGCGAGCGAGAGAGAGCGCGAGCGAGAGAGAGCGCGAGCGAGAGAGAGCGCGAGCGAGAGAGAGCGCGAGCGAGAGAGAGCGCGAGCGAGAGAGAGCGCGAGCGAGAGAGAGCGCGAGCGAGAGAGAGCGCGAGCGAGAGCGCGAGCGAGCGAGAGCGCGAGCGAGAGAGAGCGCGAGCGAGCGAGAGCGCGAGCGAGAGAGCGCGAGCGAGAGAGCGCGAGCGAGAGAGCGCGAGCGAGAGAGCGCGAGCGAGAGAGCACGAGCGAGAGAGAGCGCGAGCGAGAGAGAGCGCGAGCGAGAGAGAGCGCGAGCGAGAGAGAGCGCGAGCGAGAGAGAGCGCGAGCGAGAGAGAGCGCGAGCGAGAGAGAGCGCGAGCGAGAGAGAGCGCGAGCGAGAGAGAGCGCGAGCGAGAGAGAGCGCGAGCGAGAGAGAGCGCGAGCGAGAGAGAGCGCGAGCGAGAGAGAGCGCGAGCGAGAGAGAGCGCGAGCGAGAGAGAGCGCGAGCGAGAGAGAGCGCGAGCGAGAGAGAGCGCGAGCGAGAGAGAGCGCGAGCGAGAGAGAGCGCGAGCGAGAGAGAGCGCGAGCGAGAGAGAGCGCGAGCGAGAGAGAGCGCGAGCGAGAGAGAGCGCGAGCGAGAGAGAGCGCGAGCGAGAGAGAGCGCGAGCGAGAGAGAGCGCGAGCGAGAGAGAGCGCGAGCGAGAGAGAGCGCGAGCGAGAGAGAGCGCGCGCGAGAGAGAGCGCGCGCGAGAGAGAGCGCGAGAGAGAGCGCGAGCGAAAAACACACAATAGAAGCCCTACATGCAGAATTTTGCTGAAGCATTCTTCGCACCCAAAGGAAAACACCAACAAATGCATGCAGAGCCGAACTAGGCAGATACCCACTGATAATAAACATCCAAAAACGAGCACTAAACTTCCTAAATCACCTCAAATCTAGCTCCCCAGACACCCTTCATTTTAAAGCCTTCCAGACCCAAGAGCTAAACCCAGAAAAGAGTCCCCTGAGTCAGCTGCTACTGAAACTAAGTACTCCTACTCAGCCGGACCCTGACCAGTCCCAGACCAACACTGCCGTCCAAACACCAATCAGAGTGAACCAAATCATTAAACAATGCAAAGAAACCTACCTGGAACATTGGAACAAAATAACCAAAAGCCAAAGCAGATTAGAATGTTACCGGGCCCTAAAAAAGAGAGAATATAAACTGGCAGACTCTCTCGACCATCAGAGACACAAAACAGAGACAGACCCTCACCAGGTACAGACTAAGCGACCACCAACTGGCAATTGAAAAAGGAAGATACAAGAAATCCTGGCAGCCTAGAGAGAATAGAATATGTGATCAATGTCTGGCCGGCGAGGTTGAGACAGAGATGCATTTCCTCCTAAAATGCGAAAAATTCAACACAACAAGAAACATATTATTTGACAAGCTCAGCCAAACAACCCCAGATTTCAAAGAATTGGATGACCTGTCAAAATTAAGATTAGCCCTGGGAGAAGGAGACAGACCATACCTTGGTGCCAAATATGTAACAACATGTCACAACCTGAGGACTGTTTAAAATTAATACTGAATGTACCCAACGATGTTCAACGACTGTTTAAATTAATATTGTTTAAACTAATATTGTATGTACCCAACAAAGGTCAAAATTGTTTGACACCTACAGAATGTTGGAAAACTGTACTTTGTTATGTAAGCTTTGGCAATATGGTTCCCTGTAAACTTTCATGCCAATAAAGCATTTGAATTGAGAAGAGAAAGGAGAGAAAGAAAGGGAGAAAGGGAGAAAAGTGCAACTGAACCCTGAGCACTTTTTAAACTCAGCTTCATGTTTACTGGAGTTGCACTCTATGCAATCTCAAGCACAAGTGTGTGACAGCCTCCCCACGAGGGTCTCCCACTGCTATGTTGTGTGGATACTTCTGTTTGCAGCAACACAAAACCAGTATAATTACAGCTGGAAGTAGAACATTCTATTGGTACAGATATTTGGGTGCATCAATGAGCTCCTCTCCAAGACATGTTTATCAGTGCTGCAACTGTGTTTATCTAGCACAACAATGAAAAAAAACACAAGCCATTACGCTTTAAGGTTGTACCAATACTCTTCCTGTGTGTCACTCTTAATTCATCACCACAAATTGATCCCTCTATCACTGTTGCTTCACCCAATGTTACGCAGTGCAAAATTCTCTCTAGATTTGGATGGACAAAATGTACCATTTTACTGCTGTGCCTTTCAAGCAAGGATAATACAAACATTAATGTGCCCACAATTGCATTTTACTGAAATTCTAGTGACAGAACTGATCCCTTTTATCCAGTAACTTCAAACCTTCAATGACCAAACATTTATGCATCTGAACTTTCACAATCTTGCAATAGTTTAATCTAAATCAATATTAAAACCACTAAAATGTAATCTTATTTTATCTTTGCTCAAATGACAATTAAATAAACTGGTTAAAACAAATGTTAAACTATGAAATCATTAACTTAAATATAGATACTATATCTTAACAGCAGAATTGACAAGTGTTTTATCAATGTGCAAAATTACATTGAAATGATTTTAAAATACCTCAAATATATCTAGATGCAGGACAAAAACAACATCAATTTTCAATCTCTGCCAGCTGCTGATAACTACATGTTTCTGCTCTCTGATGCAAAACCCCATTTTTATTGCAGCACGTGGTGCAAGGACAGTACGATAGCAAAATACTGCAGATGTTGGAAATCCGAAATAACAGAAAATGCTGGAAAAACTCAGGTCAGGCAACATCCGTGGAGAAATTTGAGTTGACGTTTCGGGTCGAACCCTTCTTCAAAAGGGTTCGACCCGAAACGTCAACTCAAATTTCTCTCCACGGATGTTGCCTGACCTGCTGAGTTTTTCCAGCATTTTCTGTTGTTATTACAGGTACAGCAGGCTCACGGTAGCATCTACAATAACACTTAACATTTCCCATTGATATTCTATTCTGTTGGTTGCAGTTCTAGATTATAATCTGGTTCCTCTGCTACCGAGTCTGCGACATTTATAGTGGGCCAGATTTAACAGCAACACGTAACTACAAGTTTCCTACTTTGGTAGTTGCTCCAAAGTTGCAAACATGACAGAGGGAAGGGAGGGGAAGAGGCACAGAGCACGAGTTGGGGAGGGGGGTCGGGGTGAGAGACTAGAGCAAGGAAGACACATTCATACAAATACACAAGCAGAGAATGACAGTAAGAGAGAGATGCACAGTGACAGAAAGAGAGAGACAGAGTGGTACACTCAGAAACAGACAGGCACACAAAGATGAACAGGGGCAGTGAAAGGGAGACAAACATGTAGGGAGACAAACATGTACTTTTTGAAACCACTACTTCATGCAAGACTTCAAGTAATTGATTTAAAGGTGTGCTGCAAAGCTGGTTCGACATCTGCACGTTTATGTTCATGTTTATGTTCAAATGGATAACAACTTAGTCAAACACATTGGCCAAGAGTTTCCGCTTTGGGCGCAATAAGCAATCCAGATGCAAATTGCACTCGTTTTCAGAAGTGATATTTTTTGCTCTCAAGTTTTGACTCAAACTCATTTGTATATTGCCAAACATCAAATCTGCATGAACCAGTGCAATTGGGCAGCGTGCAAATTATTTTTTTAATTTTGCATTAAAAAATATTCCTTGAAATATTTAAAAGTGGTAACCTGGTGCAACTTTATTAATACAGCTGAAAATGGGTTTATCATAAAAAATAAGCATTTTTAATCAAAGTGTCTTAGTCCATCATCTGTGAGTAACTCGATTTTCTAAATAACTGAAAATGGCTTTGAAAAACTATACAGAACCATTTACTAGTTACATTGGTGTACAGTAATCAGTTTTAGTAAATTTTTAAAAATAAAAACTTTGAAAAAAGGTGTCTATTAGTGCCTTTGCACTAAAAAAAACGCTTAATTTTAAGTGCCTCTTCGAATGCCTGCAAACGGGCGCAGTTAGCGGAAACTCGGCATGGTGTTTAATTCAATCTTGGGGCGTGGCCAGCTTTGTGGGTGGGGCTAGCTTCCAGCGCAATTTTTTTTTTTTTTTTTTTTTTTTTAAACTAGTGCAGAAGATCCCAGAAACTCAATTTGCTCTCGAAATTCATCCATCTTTTGTGTTGGTTTGGCCAATTTGCGCTGGAAATACCAACATAACCTAGCGGAAACTCCAAGCCATCAGCTCTACCATTTGGATTTTGCACTGTTCATTGGAACCATCAATTAGCCAGAAACAGTTTAGTGCAGCCAATTTGAAGACAAACAAAATGTTAAGAACTGTTGAGAAATCAAATTAATTTTTAAGCAAAAGATAAAAATGCAGCATCCCTCGAGACTTTTAGAAAATGTTGAAGCTTTACCCAATCTGTGCCCAATGAATCTTCAACCCAATAACTATACATTCATTGCTGAGGAAGGCTGATGATACAAGTTTAAAAAGTTAATTTTATAGAAGAACACCCAACTATATCTCATTTTCCTCAAAATACATACAAACTACATTCTGAAAGAGGTAAACAAAGAAATCTGGGAGTGAGCTTCAAGTAGTCATTAAAGAAAAGGGATTCATAAACACAAAGGTTTTGCAGGTAATGACCATCTGAACCTAGTGAATAGATTACAACCACACACCATATTTTAATGAAATATACACACTATTTATAATGAGCATTTTCATAAGTGACAGTTGACAGCACACATTAAGTCCTTGATTCATGAGGTCATGCAAAATAGCTCACTAATGCCACACAATGCTGACAAGAACACCAGTATTATTTGCCAACATTTCAAGATCTGTACAGTCTCAGACAAGTGGCCAGATTCCATTAGCTTTCCCCCACCCCCTTCCGGAAAATTTGCGATGGTTGAAAATTTAACAAGCTACTTCCAATCCAACACCAATGGTTTCACATTGTCAATATAAAACAACTTTGAGTTATCTAATAACTTAGCCTTGCAGACCAAAAGACGCATCAAACTCCCACCCGAGAGCTACCACCACTAACAGACAACCTAGCAATTTGAGACGATGCTCAGTTGGGAAGGGGGTACATGGAAACAGGAAAGGAGCAGCAGGACAAGAGAGAAAAGAGACACACACAATATTAAACCAAGATCTTGTGACTTTTCTGCTGAATAAAAGTTCTCAAAGGCTACTCTCAGTAAAAAGCTATGGTGTGGAGATGCCGGAGTTGGACTGGGGTGGACAAATGTAAGAAGTCACACAACACCAGGTTATAGTCCAACAGTAAAAAGCTAGTCAGTGAATCCCAATGCCCTGGGCAGTATTCATTCCCCTTCTATCAAACTCAATTGACTCTGACTCAAATGCAAACAAGATGAGTGACTTCACTGAGCTACTCGTTAAAATGTTCATGCACCAAAACTATAGGAAAAATGTCAGTTACAGTTACCATAAACACAATACTATAGGAAAGCACTGAACCTTATGAACAATCCAAATAAGATTTAAATTTTCCTCATCTCAACATTCCCTAATAAGCACCAAAAAAAAGGGTTTGAAAAGAAACAATTAGCATATTATGCATAGCAACTATACATAAAATTAGAAAATGATAATTCGGCTTTGGGTGGGCAAATTACATAAAGTTCTAATGCAATTAGAAAACAGCTAAATTAACTTGGCAAGTAAAAGAATTGTACCTTAAGGTTTGAACAATCACACAACAGCATTGACTCGTGTGTGCAATTTATCCTTATGCTCCAAACATAATTTTTTTCAAATGATTTATGAAACAATCTTCAGAATTTAAATGGTTAACAGGCAGTCAGTGTAAACACAAGGTTAGCTTTGCTATAATGGAAACAATGAAAATGTGTTGTGTAATGTCTAGGTAACTAGAGTTTGCACTGTGCCAAAATGCAACCTATTACATAAAGTTCAATGTACGCATTATCCAAAGAATGTTGCTCAGTTTGGAAACACAAGTCTTTAAACAGATCTAGAACCATTTCCTGTGCACGGCAAGGATACAGTTCAAGTATATGTATACAAAACTTAAGATCCAATAGAATCTTTTAATATATTAATGGAGTCAGTCAGCAAAAAAAAGGAAAAATTATTACGTCTGCAAATTGTTGCTATTTCTGCAGTCAAAGTTTACAAATATATGGGCTAAATAAAAGGAGGGAAGACCGCCAAGATCTTTGTGTAAAAAATGCCAAAACTAAAGGATAATTATTTAAACCTGTTTTTTTCCCCAAGAAAGGACATGTTGGATCTAAATGATGCATTACTTCATTCCCTAATTTTAGTCCATGATATACTATAATTCAGAACATTTGCCAGGAGGGCTCATATATGGAAAAAAAAACAAGAATGCTATCACCAGCTACCAATTAGGTCATTGTGCTAATGATCTGCCACAATAATACAAAAACAAGCTTGAAAATGTTATAAGAAACATCATTAATGAAGCTATGCATTCAATCTCTATTGTTCAGATGGCAGAAAAAACATACAACCCCTCAAATACTGAATGGAGCATCTAGATCTCACTCAAAGCACAACAGATAAAATTAGATACTATTTAAGATTGCACACACAAAACACACACTACTTAGATCAGAAATAAATACTGGGGTCAAAGTTAAAAACTTCATTTTTTTGTGTTTGCAAAAACACACCGTTTCTCCAGAAAAGGATACTATGAACTGTTTATTTTTCCCACCTTAGCATGTTATATGACAACACTGAGCCAAACAATCTCAATATCTGGAGTTTTGAAAAAAAGACAGCCTACATTATTGATGCACAGTTATGGGACAGATGTGTTTTTTTGGTAGTGGGCGGGAAGAAAAGCCCTCCCAATAATTGGACTGAAAAATTATAACAGCTCTGCAATCCATGACATCCCTTATTGAAACAGTTTCAACATACAATTCAGCCAACAAAAAACTGACAGCTCTGCAGAGAAGTCTGGAAATAAGCAACAATGATGTGTTCCACATCACAGAAACTGACATTCCCACAGAATAATCCTGACTGCACCAAAGCTGTCTGTTTCAGTCATTTGGTATCTAGAGTGAAACTCAAAAGCGTGACTGAATGCAGGTTTTAGGCTGTACGGCAGTAATTAGATTTTAAAAGCCGTTACAAAATCTAAACCAAGTAACACACAGTTTCGAAGATTAGAAAGGTTCACAAAACTAAAATCAACAACTCATCTCCGGGAAATTCCTTCCATTTCAGCTACTGGTAAAACCAAAGCGGGATTCCAAATTTCTGCAGCTCCTAACAGATTAAGAACATGACCAACAGGTATTTCATCACAAGTGCTTTATCATTAATGATAAATCATACTTTGCCAACTATATTCTGAATACATCAGAAACATGTATGCTAGCATTCAATACATTTTTTTCTTTAATTGGATTTTTTTTTTAATAAAAACAGTGGGTTTTGGTACGAATTCAAATAATTTGGAAAGGGGGAGAACTAACTACAATAAATTAGCAGGCTAAGTACAAAATTAAATAATTACTGAAATATATGCATAGGGATATTCCACACAGCCTTTTTAAATCAATAAGTCATCTACAGGAGTACATTACTGTAATCAATTAATATTTTGATTAAACCATCACTCCAAATCCAGGTTGTGAACAGCAAGAAAAAAATGACCAAATACTGACATGCATTTCAAAACTCAAAGATACAATTGCCATCTATCATGTGTTTTTACACCAGCATAAAATGGCTGCTGACCTGCAAATAGCAAATCAGTGGTGCAGAGTAACTGCTCCAAATCTAATGTATATTAAATTCAGTATGTGGGGCATGCATTTCATTGAAAACTCATAAGTACCTGCAGTACTCGTCACTCCTGCAGATGGCACGGTGAAAGTTATTTTCAATGTTAAAGGTGTCACACGGTGTGACAACAGCTGCTATCTTAGTTAGGGTATATTATCAGACTGCAGAATCTGGCTATTGTATTCTCACAAATCACAATGTTATCTGAATTTTTTTTCCAGCTTTTCTTCCCACTCAGTAACTAAAATTACAAATATCCAAAAAAGATTTCAAAATTCCAAAAGTTGTATATTTCATAAAATTAAATATATCCACTAAAGCATCTTCAACTGCCTTTACTGCAGTGTTTCCTTGAAGGCCTCAGCTTCTCCCAAAATCTTGGGTTTGGACTTCATATTTTTGCCCAGAGCTTTGACTAAGTCGAATCTGGATTGTGCAGTGTACCCAATTTCCTAGGTTGCATGTTCAGCTAACTCCACTGATGGTGTTTTTCTTTAGCACTTTCTGCTCAGTAGCAATAGTGTTTGAAAAACAAAACAAATTGTAAAGTTTTACCATGGCAAAAATCATAATCAGTATGTTTTTAAAAAAAGAGATTGCATGCCAGTGGGGGACAAAATGGCAGCTTTCTGATGACCCAACTGTTGCAGCTTTTGTGTGTTCTATAAACTTTAAAAAGTAGATTAAACTGAGGGAGAGAAACGTAACAACCCGAGTGAGAGTATGAGAACAAAGTACAGAACGAGAGCAGAGTGACCACGACTGAGACAAGAGTCAGAAAAAACAAAGTAGACATTACATGAGTAAGAACAAGAGTGGAGTCGGAGAGGAAAGAGGAAAGTGCGCTTTCTTCAATTAATGTTACTTCGATTTTCAAACAGTTGAGTTTTCAAACCAACTAATTATCTCCGTCTGATGACGACGCTTATACTTAACTATGAAACAGATTCTCATTTCTAACATCTATGAGACAGAAAGGCAGAAATTTTCCCTCATTCTAAATTGACTAGTTGAATTTTGAAATTAAATAAAGCCTCTGAAGAAATAAATAGGAAGGGAGGGTAGGAGGGGGAGAGAAATTTACAGAGGGTAAGGGTGCCTTGTGGCATCCACCCTTGGGGAGAGCGAATGGAGGAGTGTACGGTGTGTTGAAAGAGAAGTCAGTGAAAGTGCAGCAAGGGAGATAGAAGGATACAGAGGTTGAATAGGTAGTTCAAAGAGGGAGAGGTAGAAGTAAAGAAGGGATGGTCAGAAAGGGAATGGGTAGGAGAAAGGATGGGAGTTGGGAGGGGTTGAAGGGAAGCACAACTTATGGAGGGCAGGGCATCTGCAGCTGTTAATGGATGCTTTCCACACCACACCAATGGAAAGAAACAAAAAAAGCACGCGAATGGGAATCAACACGAAGACAAAAACATCAGACAGGTCAGAGTGACAATCTGCTAACTTGCTGTATGCAATACTATGGCAGATCAACTAGTAACTAAATACAAACACTATTTGCAATAGGTTTCCTATACACGACTCACTTTAGAACAGGAACCACCTCCACCCCCACAAAACCAAGTCCCCTGAAAAGCTAACCTCAAAATATACAATTATCCTCAATGTAAAAACTTAGATTCACCAAGTCGTTTATTGACTTGATAAAATTCCAATGCAAAAGCTACACACAATTTAAACAAAGCTTGAACTTAAAGATTCATTAATGCAATTTGCATGTTTACCTACAGCTGACGGTCATCAAGATTTCACTTCCAATAACATTTCTTGGTGTAACACCTGCAGCTATCCCAAATTCAGGAATGCTTTTAAGTGAGTCCTGAAATGGCTTTTGGTGTGAATGGAGCTGAATGACTGTACATTCAGACAATACACATACAGTCCTGCATGCTTAAAGCTCCACCCACACTGTGAGCAGCTACAACAGCGTCTCACTATGGCCTGGCATTTAAATTCAGTTTCTTTAAGCAACTCCAAAGTGTCTCAACGTTCAGGCATATTAAACAGATTCTTTTGCACACTACGTTACTAATACCTCTCTCTCTCCAATGTGGGAAGCTTTGTATTGATAAATAGCCACAAACCAGAGCTACAAGCTCTACCATAAAACCTGATTGCAGCAAACCATCAAGCTATTTCACAACTGAAATTTTATGGTTTAAAGTTTACCAAAAAGGCAAAAATTCCTATTAAGTATACCTGGGCAGAGTTAACTACTAGTCTCTAATGAGCTTCCAGGAAAAAAAGAACCACTTTTTCACTGTTGTTTAAAAACAATAAACCAAGAAACTAGCACAAGAAGCCACCCTGCAAATACAAGTAGTCACAGGCTAATAAATCAAAAAATATTCAGACCATAAACTAATAAAAAGCTTCCCAAAAATGTTGAATCCAGTATTTTTAAACTGAATCAACCAGTAAATTTACAAAATCTGATTTCAAGATACCATAACCCACTTTGATCAAAGGGCACCAACAATTTGCTTCATTAAGGAAAACATCATCATCCAGGCTCAATGTAACAACATTTCAGCTTCTGTATTTATACATTTGTAGTCAGTAACAGCTCACTAAACTTCAGTTAAGTCAGATTTAAATCTCACAAATACATACAAACACACTACAGGGATGAAGATAAAGGAAGATATATAATGCAGTTACAAAATTCCGATCGAGGGATCAAAAATTATTAATGTATTCACTTCCAAAACTTGAGTCATGACTGCTCATTTACAAAGCTTAGAAGTGAAAGTTTCAAAAAAAATGGGTTTACAAGTCTTTTTTTCCCGTAACCAGCCGAATATCAAATAACCACAGGTAATATGGAGAAACTCTGAGTACTGACACAAACAAGAGATACAGGTGTGTTAAAAAGCAGTATGTTAATATTTTTAAAAATATCCAGACTAATGTAACCTAGCTAAGCTATAATAGGAAAAAGAGCAAAGGCATATTCCTCAACCACAAATTGATTGTCAGTGTCACTCTGGTGACAAAGATGGTGTTTACCAGAACAGTTTTTGTGGTTTTAGTATTTATGCTTAAATCCCATTACAGAATGCTGCAACTGTTACCATTCTTGAGTTTAATTTTCAATTCTCAAAACATTTCATACTTTCATCAGGTTTACTACAGTAATTTCACAACAGATACCAAGTAGCCAAGATACACAATAGATTAAAGCCATCAATGTATCAATTTTCAGGTTAATTTCAGAATTACATTACCAACTCAGTTGATGTAGAAGCTAGACTGCCAGTATCTAGATTCCTGTACAGATATTGAAGAAAACAATTGACCAAATCCTAAAAGATTTAGTTACAGACAGCACTACAAATGGAAACTGCACAAAGGTTAAAATGGCATAAGCCAACCGTTTTTATTTTGTATTACCAAATTGGAATCCTTCAAAATTATGGTTCAACACCTATCGATCATATAGAGAACAAAAGTACAAGATCCTGACATCAAAATTCAAGACAATAGAACTCAAAAAAGGTGAAAATAAAACGGAGTCACCAGAACACATTCCCAACCATATTATATAGATAACATATGCGAAGCCTTCATTTATTAGCTTGTTTTCAAGAGTCTTGGTTGCTAACGTTTTTCCAACTAGTGCCCTAACTTTTGGCAAGGGATTATGCAACATGTGGCAGAGGACGCCAAAAAAAGATTAATGATAGGCAGAACAGTTTTACTGACTCATTATATTCAATGATATTCCTCAACTACATTACACTGTTACTTTACAGCACTTCCACTATTTTTCACCCAAGTGTGCAAACAACATATTTTAGTACCGCAGCCATGACATGCCGCTACAAAACAAAAATTCACAGCTGCTGTCTACCACATCATCCTGCACAAGTTTCTTGCTAAGTGTTTGATCTCTGGGTAAGGGGGCTCCCCAACAGCTGAAATGTGTTTCCAGGCTGCTAAATTCACTACCCAGAAAATCTTCAGGCAGACCAAGTTCCTATTCTATCTGCTGGCATTTTTATATGCAAATAAGCAATTACTCTTTCACAGAAAGTAAGTAAAGATCAGTTACATCTGGTGTGCAAACACTACAAAACCTTTTACTGTAGTAAAAGCAAACTATGCACATGAAACAAGTAAATTATAACATTTTAAACCCAAAGGAGAATCTGAGTTAATAGCTAGGAATTCTAAGAATTTTCTCAGTAAATAGTATACAACTATCCTGCTGACAGAGTCAAATTACCTTGCAGGAGGCCTCTCTGGAGCTTTCCAGAGACCAAAAGCTGTAAACCACCAGCCACAGCCACTGTTAAAACAATGCATCACTATCTGAACTCCAAGCACCCAAAATATCCACACAAGCTTACGCAGGTGAGTGGACAAGATTACTACGTACAAATATTTTCATTACATTCTTTAGATTTTTTTTTTTTTTTTTTAAAAACAGCTACACAAGTGTCAACAATCAGCACAACAAAGTAATTTTCAGATGTCATGATTAACAGCTCTAGAGGTATTCTACTGAAAGTCCTTGCCAGTTCTGACGAAAATCCTATAAGGAATTTTTCATTTAAATTACTGAAAAAAATTCTGTGTATATCTGTATGCCAAAGAACCTATCTGCAATTAACAGTCATAAAACCATTTTTAAAGACAACCCTGAAATGATCAAATAAGCACTTGAGACGGCTTTGCAAAGAAAAAAATCCTCTTAAAGATTTGATCTACCACACATGCCTCTTCAAAATATTAGACCGTGTATGCCTGAGAAACAGTAATCAATCATGAAAACTCCTCCAACAGTACAGCCGTTTTATTGAATAAAAGAAAGACGATGGACTCACCTCGTAATTCATGATGAATTATATCAACTAAATTCGGCTCCTCTCCCCACCAGTAAATCCACAATTCCTTGGCTTCGGGTCTCACATCTCGTCGCCATACACATAGCAGATTGGCCTGTAGACATCTAATAAAGGTCTGTAGAATAGGATCATCCTGAGCTGGTGCTGAGATGATGGGACCACAGCCCCCTAGACCCTGGAAACTGTACCTACGCCATTTGATGCCAGTTAGTTCAGCCTGTTGGTTGAGAAAAATGTCAAAAAAAGTCCCAAGAAAAGTTTAAAACATCATTTGAACCTAAATATATTAATTGTGTTTCAAATATAATTACAAAGAGGCTATTTTGAACTTTGGCAGAGATGCTCAATATCATACTGACTGCAAGTCAAAATATGATTACAAATGTAATTGATTACAACATGAGAAAAAAATTAATCATTGGCATCGTCAACCAACTCATGACAGCTACATCTTAAACTAAGACACTTTGTTTGATCAGGAATTGATAATTTAAATATGGGATACAAATAGTATTAGTATAACCACAAAATCGCCACAGGAAATGTCAAATTCATTCATTAACATAACCGTATTTTTGTAACTAATTTAAAAAAGGTTTCTACTGTTGAATACTTTTATCCGAATGATGAAACACTCAACAACCTCAAACGATTTAAAAAGATGTAATCCACAATACGTAAACATGAGGGAAGAATACGTTTCTACAAAGCACGCAATAAGGAAATGTAAATTGTGTGGAGGCGTTAACTAGAATCCATCGTGAACATTTAAAACGGTTTAAACATTAAGGTGACAAGATTTCAAAAAGCTGTGGATTAAACAATACATTGAATCCCAAACAGATAAAGCAGAGTGGAAGAAAACAAATTTCAAAACTACTGCAGCAAAGTATGTAACATTAAAACTTCAGACAAGAGACATGATTTATTACTACAGACGGAGTATTAAAAAAGAGAATACGTGCACCGGAAAATGTAAAGACGGGGGGGGGGGGGGGGGGGGGAGAAAAAATAGGAGAGAATAAACGCTATGTAAACGGCAAACAGCATCACAGTTGCCATGTATAGATTAAACACCCCCCCCCCCCTCTAAAAAAAAAGACATGCTTTAATTCGGGTTGAAATATGCAGACATTTTTCCAGTTCAAGATGGTGGATTAAAAGCTTCCAGCTCTGTTAAGGGAAAATAATAATGTACAATACGTAGTGGAGGCTTTTAGGAAGGCGGGGGGGGGGGGGGAAGGAGGAGGAGGAGGAGGAGGAGGGGCGTAAACATCAAAAATAGAGGGCTGGGGAATAAACGCCAGACAGGAAAATAAGGCCATGTAAACGGTTATGCTAAACCATTAGTAGAAAATGGCTGCTCCCACACAGCCTAAGGCCCCTCTTTCTCTCTCCAGTCTCTCTCACACTCACCAGAGAGAATAAATTCGAATGGCAGTCCTCCAAGCTAGCACCGTTGGCCACCCAGTTTGCTGCAGTCATGCTCCGTGCATGACTTTCTCTCCGGAGGTCGAATTAAAGATTCCGTCTTGCTTTGCAAAAAAAAAATATCTAGATAGATCCGGGAGGGATGAAACAATCACCCCCCCCTCTTTCTCTCTCCCTCTCTCCCCTCAACCAACCAACCACTTCCACACAAAAAAATAAATATATATTTTTTAAATGATAACTAAAAAAAAATCTCCACAGCGATGGAAGAAGTGACGTCCGCCCAGAGATTGTCCGCTTTAATTCAGGAGGCTCCCCCAGGTTGGGTTATATATTTTTTTCTCTCTCTCTCTGTGGTGGTGGTGGTGTTGTTGTCTTCTGCTTCTTCTTCGTCCACCTCCCAAGTTAAAACAGAAAATCAGTCGCCGCCGCCAGTTATCCGCTGAAGGCTGCTCCTCTCTCTCTCTCTCTGGCTGACTCTCTCTCGCTTGCTCTCCCTCCCTCTCTCACTCACTCACATACACACACATACGGCGTAATGGCGACAGCGATGAGGCGGTCAGCTTTTCCCCGCCAAGGATTGGCTAGACACGCGTCACATGGCTGACGCACATCACCCCCCTCCGACGACGACAGAGGCGAAGGGGGCGGGGCCTAGCGCCGGGCACCAGCCGCCGGACAGAGCGACAAAAAACCCTCGGCTGGCTGCGCGGCTGGAATTCGGTTGCTATGCACGCTCCTGACCCGGTGGTGGCGCTCATCAGCGCCAACCGCACTTTTTTTCCCAGCTATTAACCAATTAAAGAGATCACCCGGGCCTGTGCTGTGTACACTTGCTCTGTTGTGTCAGCAGGTTCACACCTAGCATCTCCTTCCTCCCCCCCTCCAAATAAGAAAGTAATTTTGTTACCAATTTAAATCTATATTGTTATGTACACGGTATACTTGCTCTGTTGTGTCAGCAGGTTAACACCTCTTTTTCCAAATAAGAAAGTAATTTTGTTAATCTATACACAACCATAATCTGATAAATTCATTTAAAAAAATGACCTTTTTAGAGCCTACTTCAAAATGTAATTAAAGCCCGAAATAATATTAAATGTACTGTTATTTGTTTGCACTATTATGGTTGCCAGCCATTAAAACAATAAATTGGTTGAAAGTCCCCCCATGTGAAGGTCAACAAGGGGCATCCCTTTCCTCTTAACTCTACATTTATCTTGTTCTATTTCATTTTTAAATCATTCGAAATGATTGCTGTCAGATATTCCAGCATTATCAGAATTTTACATCTATTTTATATCTTTAATTCTATTCTATAAATCACTTAATAAATATGACACCCAATTTGTGGAATTTAAACATAAATAATGATATCTGGGATCACAGATAATAGTGTGGAAATTAACAATAAACAGCCTAACTTTATAAGCTGGAACACAGCCAAAAATGTCAGCAGGAGCCGGTTTTGGCAGTGGAGGGAGGGGGGTAAAGTCTCTAGAATTCAAAATATTAACAACACTCCCTGATATTTGATTACTCTAGGGAAAAGCTGTCTAAGTACTGTCCTTTATATTTATTCCAATCAATTTAAACCCAATAACAAAATTGAATTAGCTGAAAGTAATAGGTTTAAACTTCCCAGACCTTTATGGATAGTATATTTTACAGAGGTTGCACCTGGCTTATTTTAAATATTTTCTTTCAACCCATGCTGTTATCAAATATTTAATTCCAAAAATAAGTGAACAGTATTCCAGGTAGTGTTACATGTAATAATTTGTGGTTCATATTGGACCCAAAATATTTGTGGTTTAAAATGGAAACTTTTAAACTGTAAATATTTATTTCAAACAATTTTTAAACCTAACAGAATCTACGCACTTTCCCTTTTAAATGCATCTTTTGTATGGCAAGTGCACAATCTCAGTTGGGTAATAAGTGAGTTGCAAAGCACAAGTTAGGCAGTTTCCCTCAAAGAGGAAAACAACATCAAAGGGCAAATTACCACAAGCTGCTTTCATACCTCTTAGCAGGCAGTTACACAGTGGCACTGGCAGATGCCTGGAAGAAGATAGGCTGCCAGATTCCTCAGCAGGGGAGTAATGCGTGACATGGGGAGAGGCATAAAAGAAAGGTGAGTTTAAAAAGAAAATAGGAGATTATTCATTTATTTTTACAACATTTTAAGTATTTTCCATAAGTTATGATAATATTCAAGTTTCACAGCAGAGATTCATTTCAGAAAGGCCCAGTTTGTGTACCTATGCTGCTGACCTACGCCCTTTGCCCCTAGGTTACTGCCGATCACTGAGCTAGCATAGGTGTCAGCGTTACAGAAACATTTATCGCCATATACTCACCCAAAATGGATTTACAATTTTTTATCCTGAAACGTTTGCTGAATAATGAAGGCAATGCGATAGCCACAATGGTATATTTTTGTTCTTGGGAGGTGCGAGAGAGAATTGAGCATATGTTGCAAGAAAGCTTGCAATTTGAATGTATTTACTGATGCATTTACCTTTAATGTTGGAACAAATTCCACAAAAATGGGATGGTCTGAAAAAAACAAGACTATTGTCATGATGAACCAAGTATCGGTGGCCTGTAGTGCACTTTATTCTTATTTTCCCAAGGTACCTTTTTCTGCATCTAATAACTTTGATACATTTGAAATGTTGCAGCTTGTCAATATTACATAGCGCAGCTGCTTGCCTGTTCCTATTGATTGTATTAAGTCGGGTATGTCTATGAACTGAGATATCTTTGCACCTTTCATTTACCCTGTATAATTAAAAATATCAACCTTATTTCAAATAATGAAAAAAAATACCAAAAATGACTTATAGGAATAATTGTTGGCTGAACACCTCAATGATCATACATTTGAACCATAACAGAGGAAAACATTTCAAATACCTACACAGTATGATGATATTTCAGTTTTCAAGCAGCTTCTTGATGAAGTTATGTAAATTCCTGGAAAATTAACTATCCATTTCTGCATTGAGGCCACCACACACCTCCTACAAGCATATTAATATCAGAGTTGTCAATATTTACACCATTCTATCATATTACAGTACACTACAAAATCTTAAACCAAATCATAAAAGCTACCCAAAATTGTTATTCTTACAGTTTAAAAACATGAACATATAAGTACTTAATGTCATAGTATGGACTTAACTCGATCATAGTATCATATTTGGTTTATAAACACAAGCGTCTGCCAACTTATAGCAATTTATTTCAGGAAAGTATTATCATGCCAATTTTTAGGATGTGCATTTTCCTTCAGGTGCTGTTTTAAACTGAGGCATGATGCTGTAACCAAGTTTTCTAAAGTGACACATATTGATAAGGCTAAATAAAAACATCTGTAACAACATATTCTAGTTCTATCAGAATGGATTTGTGATCGCTCATCCAGAAATATTTTCAACAACAGCTATAATAAAACTGGTAATCAGTCATGGCATAATGCTTCAATTGTTACTGATGTTATTGCTATTTGACGATTAATCTAAAGCTATGCCACTTGACAATAAATGCACAATATTAAAACTAGATTTTTTTTTAGTTGTTTTTTTCCTAGTGTTTTTTTCCTAATGCATGCTAAAAAAAACATTTTAAATCAATGTTTTTTAAAATAAAATATTTTATTTCCATTCCTAATTTTTTTCCTTTGGATTTAAATTACATTCTTCATTAGAGTTTTGGGAGATTTTTACCCTACACAATAAAGATTTTTATTTCAGCTATGAAACCACTGGGGTTAATCATCCATCATGCAGTGATAGTAATGGCTGTTGATTAATTTCACTAAATAAAATATAACTATAAGTGAATAATTAATCTATAAAGTACAAAATAGACTCTTTGTATAACATATACCTAACTACAGGATAAGATAAAATCTACTTTTTAAATTACTTCTTTTAAAAAATTGCCTACTTTAGACACATCGTATGCACGGTATTTAAGAGTGCTGTATTAATATTTCTGTTCTACATTTCTACTGATGGCCTTGTCAGAAAGTTCTTTAGATTAATTTGAAAATGCTGGCATTATTGATATCCAGTACTTTATCACTGTCAATGGATGAAAATGGTGGTAGTTTAATGATTTGAGGAGTTCATTAGTATTTTTTCAGGAAGATAAAAAATATAATTCGATCAGTCTTTAAAAATGTAATCGGGAAAAATCTCTACTGAATTCTGCTTTGTAATATTTAGGATACAAAATTCATCAAACAAGTTTGCAGATGCTATATTCTAGAAAGCAAATATTATGCCTATCATGAAAATTGCAAGGGATCAAAGGATTTGGACGCATTCTCTGATTTGCTTTCAAATTATTTGTACTAGCAGTCATATGCTTTATTAATTGCATACTTTATTATTAATTGTAAATATTTGTTGAAAATAAATATGTGTAATGTGTGTGCTGCTTCTCTATTGACGTTTTTAAACGATTATAACAGGGGTTCTCTGTTGCATGGTTCTTCTCAATAGGGAACAAAGTCATGTGACAAGTGACTCGCGTGTAAACATAGCTCAAGTAAGATTCATCAGTTCAGCAATCACTGAAAATGCTTGCACAGATTCCAAAAAGTCTACAATGTGAATCATGACAGAAGAAGAACCACAAATTTTAGTAACTTTAAAAGAAAGAGCACTTCATTAGTAACTTCATAACCACGTGTCAGGGAAGGGGAGAACTGCTTCCTGAAAAAGCAAGTTTATTTGTGGACATTATTAGTACACAAACACAGTGCCCTCCACTGCCTCCAACTGTCAAGATAACTCTTTTTTTTAATGGAAAGACGCCAAACATGTTTTTAAGATAGTTGCTGTAGTTTGCAGAGTTCTGTTAAGTGGTTTCAACAACAACAACAACAACTTGTATTTATATAGCGCTTTTAATGTAGTAAAACGTCCCAAGGCACTGCACAGGAGTATTATAAGACAAAAATTTTGACACCGAGCCACATAATGAGAAATTAGGGCAGGTGACTAAAAGCTTGGTCAAAGAGGTAAGTTTTAAGGAGCATTTTAAAGGAGGATAGAGAGGTAGCGAGACGGAGAGGTTCAGGCAGGGAATTCCAGAGCTTAGGGCCTAGGCAACAGACGGCACGGCCACCAATGGTTGAGCGATTATAATCAGGGATGCCCTTCGGTGTAGGGTACCCTCTTTAACCCCTGAGCACAACAATAATATTTCTGTACCATGGTCAAAATACAATATAATAGTTTATTTATTCCAAGAATGCAGACAGTGTTAAATAGCTCTATAAATTTGTCTAATTCCACTTTACAATAACACACAGGTATTTGCAGATGTTGGTAATAGCTGACCACCGTTTCAGTACTCAAAATCTTTGAAGAATATTTGACTGAGTGATACTTAACTGAGTTACACTCATTCATAACGGTTGAATTTGTTCCTGATAACTTGAAAACATTTCTCATTCGGAGGCGTAAATGCTAAACATCTACTTCAATCTAAGCTCCAGGCAAACTTTATAAATGTTACCCAGGGCGGGAATAACATTGCTGCGAAGGTCTCCCACAGTTTCCTTATTCACATTTTTTAAGACAATTTAACCTGGAGTTAATGGCCGCTGAAAATGGCTGCAACACTAAGGAGTATAATTTAGTCTGGGGGGCTGGAGATTGGTGGCGCAGCGCTAACCATCCGAGCAATGCCCTCCTGGTGGCATTAGTGGAGACCTCCGAGGCGAAGTTCCCATCCTGAAGTGGCATTCAAGCTTCGCACAGCCTCTGGGAGCGAGGCTGTGGAGCTCGCAAGGAATAGTGGCCAATTAAAAGGGCTATGAATTAAAGGGACAATGCACTCAGAACTAATACAAATTAAAATGCAGTGAAAAAATACAGTTTTCAGCCCTTATTGCCTTTCAAAAAAAATGTAACATTAAAAAGGTCCCAAATGTGAATATTCAGCTCTTAAAGCTGAATTCCCTTCCGAACCGCAAAAAATGGGAAAACTGCTTCAGCACCAACACAAATGGCTCAGCAAGCCAGGGAAGGGGCACCCAGGGTCTTGAACGCAGCACTCCAGCTCTGTACAGGGGGTCAACACTGCAAGACTGGCCCTCTACCCACAGGGAGGTCCTCCAGAAAGAAACAATGTGGGAGTACATCACCGAGGCTGTCACTGCCAGCAGTGTCACCCCCACCACCTGGCTCCAGTGCCCAAAGAAGCTTCATGGCCTCAGACCACTGGTCAAGGTCAGTGAATACATCTTCAAAAGCCGTCTCCTATCAACTGCACCACTAGCCTCACACACTGCTCAATGCATGACCCCCACCCCTCACCTTCCAACAATCTGCACCAATCGCGAGGCACATCTCTCATTCCTAGCCTCACCTCACCCCTTTGGAGGAGACGGTGCAGGCCATTCTTGGCAGGGGCATGGCTGAGCCCTTGGCCAGTGGCAGGGCTGAAAGGATACAAGATGCTGGTATCTTCATACGTTATCCTAGTTCTCGCATGCACCTCTTGCTTTCCTACCCTCCCCTCACCACAACTCCACCCTTGTGCCTTCCTCATTTCACACACCCAAGAAATGCAGGAAGAAGAAGAAGAAGAAGAAGAAGACACTGCATGACATCAGTAAGATAAGCAAAGGCACACACAAGACAGTCACTAAGAGAATGCATAAGGGTGATGAGTTGATTTCTTGATGTCATTTTGGATGGATAGATGTATAAAGTTGGATTGGAAGGTTTGCTTTGTGGTGGCTTTTATTTCAGCATTGTAGCCAAGAGGACGCTGTTGTAATGTATGTACCTTTAAGGGGGGGAACTACTTTTTACAGCTCATGTATACTGTACTACCGGCAGTGACCACAACTGTATATAACGTTGAGTAGTAATCTGTACAGATCAGTTGCAGTCTCAGCCACGTTGAGTAAACACCGTTTGTACCGTTCTCCGCAGTCTGTGTCTGATTATACACGGACATAACATTGGCAACGAGGCAGGTTCGAACCTACCTGCAACTCTGCATCACCTCCCGGGGATTCATTCCTGAAGATCAGTGGATTGGAGGTCAAGGCCAGAGACTCGGGCGTCGACCACAGGTAACCACCCAGTCATCCAGCAGAGACTTGAGAATTGCGGGGGAGGCTGTCGAGAGCCAGGCTTGGCTTTCCAGTCGAGGTGGTCCAGAGAAACGGGCTGGCAACAGGTAGTGCGCAGACCCTTCCCGGACAGCGGCGGGCTAGAGCCCGACCGAGCGGCACAGCAAAGGGCCGAGCAGCGTCGACGGGGGAGAGAGAGAGAGGGCAGAGCACACAGGGCGCAGCCGGTGTTCAGGGGCTGAGCAGTGTCGGAGAGAGGGAGAGAGAGACGCGCAGAAACCCGCGAGGCGCCGCCATTGCCACGAGGACCGCCGAGAGCGGCGTTGGCAGCAGCGCAGGAGAAGCGCGCGAAACCTACAGGGCACCGCCATTGCCACAAGAACCGGCAGCAGCGGGGGAGGAAGGAAAGCGCGGGAGACGCCATTTTAAGCCATTGGGAAACGCCATTTTAAACCACACCCAAAATGCCGAAGAGTGGCAGTATCACTGCATTTGACAATGAAGTCGAAGATTGGACTACATATGTCGAACGAATAGAGGTGTACTGCAAGGCAAATGAGGTGTCAGATGACAAGAAAGCGTCGGTATTGTTGAATTTAATGGGTGCAAAGACGTATGGGTTATTGCGAAATCTAGTAACCCCAACGAAGCCAATGGAAAAGAGTTTTGAAGACATAGTAATGATACTAAAGGAACATTTAAACCCCACACCGCTGCTGATAGCAGAAAGATTCAAGTTTCACAAACGGAACCAGCATAAGGATGAAAGCAATGCTGATTATTTAACAGAACTGCGCAAACTATCGAAACACTGCCAGTTTGGAGCGGGACTGGCAGATACCTTAAGGGACAAGTTTGTGTGTGGGCTTCAAAGTGAAGGAACACAGAAACAGCTTTTATCTGAAAAGGACCTTACGCTGGAAAAGGCTTTCAGCATTGCGGTATTATATGAAGCAGCAGCACGGGGCGCTGCAGAGATACAACAGAGACCGCAAGAATATGGCACAAACGAAATGTCATATGGAACAGAGAAGTGCTATCGCTGCGGCAGAACAACACACGACCAGAATGATTGCTGGTTCAAAGACAAAGTGTGCAGACAGTGTGGAAAAGTAGGATACATAGCACGAGTCTGCAGGTCGGGAAAGAAAACCAGCAATAAGAAACCGACCAAAGGAAAGTACAAGAAGGTACATAAGATAACGGCGAATAGTTCAGACGAACAAAAGAGTGATAACGACTCCGAAAGCAGGGAACTGAGTTGTCTGAAACTACATAATGTGATCACAACAGAGGATCACCGAACCATTTGGGTCACTCTCAAGATAGCAGGAGTCCAGGTAAAGATGGAATTGGACACAGGATCAGCCCTAACAGTCATAAACTGACGGGACAACGAGCGGCTATTCTCACACATACCCTTGAGAGACACAAAAATTATTTTGAAGACGTACACGGGGCAAAAAGTCTACCCCAAAGGAAAAATAAGGGTGACCGTTATATATAATGGTAAGGAAACACCAAAACTAGACCTGTATGTATAGCAAGATGGAGGACCACCATTACTGGGATGTGAATGGATCCGGAAAATACAACTGGATTGGCATTCCATACAGGCACTGACTGTGGCTGACAAAAAGGATGACGATGTCACACCTGGGCGACTGTCAAAGATCCTGACTGACGCGAAAGAAGTGTTCCAGCAAGGACTCGGAACACTAAAAGGCATGAGAGCGACGATTAAAATTGAAGAAAACGCAAGTCCAAAATTTTTAAGGCCTTATGCGATCCGCCCAGCCGTCGAAGCAGAGCTGGAGAGTCTGGAACATTCAGGTGTACTGTCCAAGGTAGACTGGAGCGAGTGGGCTACACCCATCATCCCTGTGATGAAAAAGTCGTTGAGCAGCACGCCTGGGGAACCAAGGAAGGTTCGCATCTGTGGGGACTTTAAGGTAACAGTGAACCCGGTCCTTCACACCGTACAATATCCACTTCCGCGGATTGAAGATATTTTTGCCTCGCTCTCTGGAGGGAAATGCTTCACTAAGATTGATCTGGCCCAGGCGTATCTGCAAATGGAGGTAGAAGAAGCATCAAAAAAATACCTCACAATCAACACCCATAAAGGTCTCTACCAATACAACCGGCTGGTATTCGGTGTAGCATCAGCTCCGGCTATTTGGCAGAGGGCAATGGAACAAGTCCTGCAAGGGATCCCAGGGACCCAGTGTTATTTGGACGACATCCTGGTCACGGGCGAAAATGACAGTGATCACCTTGACAACCTGGAGCAGGTGCTCACTAGATTGCAGGAATATGGGCTCCGAGCTAACCGCCCCAAATGTGAGTTTTTTAGAAAACAGATCTCGTATTGTGGCCACGTTATCGATAAAGAGGGGTTACATAAGTCCCCAGAGAAGATTGAGGCAGTAGTCAAGGCTCCAGCACCGGAAAATGTGTCACAACTGAGGTCGTTCCTCAGGCTGGTAAACTACTACCATAAGTTCTTGCCAAATTTGTCTACAATACTACACCCACTGAACACCCTACTGCAAACTGGGGTGCCATGGAAGTGGCGTGACGAATGTAGACGAGCTTTCCAGAAGAGCAAAACACTAATCACATCGAAAGAGGTATTGGCCCATTACAACCCAGCATTACCAATTCGGTTGGCATGTGATGCGTCACCCTACGGCATTGGAGCGGTGCTGTCGCACAAATTCTCGGACGGCTCAGAGAGGCCAATATCCTTTGCGTCACGATCACTAACCTCAGCCGAGCGTAACTACGCCCAGATTGACAGGGAGGCCCTCAGCCTAGTGTGGGGAGTGAAAAAGTTCAATCACTATCTGCACGGGCAGAAATTCACCTTGCTGACTGATCACCAGCCTCTTGTCTCCATTTTAAATCCAAAGAAGGGCGTTCCGGTGATGACTGCGCAACGACTACAAAGATGGTCACTTTTTCTAGGGGCGCACCACTATGAGATTGAATATAAGGGCACGAAACAGCATGGAAATGCTGATGGGCTATCACGCCTGCCACTGTCTACTGCGGAGGAAGCACCAGCAGTGGATCCTGTCGAAATATTCCATTCGACTATAGTTGAATACCTACCGGTAACTAACGCTTGTATCGAAAAGGAAACCCGAAATAACCCGACACTGTCTCGGGTATATGATTTGACGGTGAAGGGATGGCCAGCACATGGCGACTCACTGTTGCCAGCATTCTCGACAAGGAGAGAACAGCTGTCAGTGTGCCGGGGGACCTTGATGTGTGGATCCCGAGTGGTAATTCCACCCAAGTTAAGGGATAGAGTGCTCAATGAGCTTCATGAGGGTCATCTGGGAGGGGTAAAAATGAAAAGCCTAGCCAGGGCTTATGTGTGGTGGCTGGGAATCGATAAACAAATCGAGGACCTGACCAAGAGCTGCTCAGGATGCCAGAAAGTCCAAAATGCACCACCACAGGCCCCTCTACACCCATGGGAGTGGCCCTCATCTCCATGGCAACGGGTGCATATTGATTTTGCTGGTCCATTCATGGACTCAATGTTTTTAATAGCCGTGGATGCGCACTCGAAATGGCCTGAGGTCATCAAAATGTCCTCCACCACCACGGAGAAAACTATTGCAGTCCTACGGACCATTTTTGCCAGGAATGGCTTGCCAGAACAGATTTGCTCCGACAACGGAGCACAGTTTGTGTCCGAAGAGTTCCAGAGGTTCTTGAAAAAGAACGGGGTAAGGCATTACACATCCGCCCCATATCATCCAGCCACAAATGGATTGGCTGAGAGGTTCGTACAAACCTTTAAGAAGGCAATAAAGGCTATGTACAATGACAACATTCCGCTGCAGCACAAGGTGGACAATTTCCTGTTCACCTACCGGAATGCGACACATGCAGTCACCAACCAGGCCCCAGCCATGATGTTCTTTAACCGAATGTTAAGATCTCGCCTGGATTTGCTCAGACCAAACGTACGAAGCAATTCCAGCACATCCATGAGAAGCCAACAAGGAGCTTCAATGTAGGGCAACCAGTCTTGGCCCGCGACTGCCGAACAGAAAAATGGCAGCCAGGAACGATATGCACACGGCAGGGCCCACTAATGTACACAGTGGACGTTGGGGAGAGCATCGTGAGACGCCATGCTGACCAGATCCTCGAGTCACAGGAACAAGTCAACCCCATGCCTCGCCCATACGTACCTGGTGATGAACCCAACGTACAGGTAGCATCTACCCCAGAAACAGTAGCATCGGAAGCTGATGAACCAACCGATGACAGGGGGCCAGAATCGCCTCCGCACCAAGAGCAAGACACTCGGGAACGGCGCTATCCAGAAAGGATCAGGAAGCCTCCCCAAAGACTGAATTTATAAATAGACTATTTTCAGCTAATGTTGCATGTTAAAAGTGTTAATTGTAATTAGTTTGATATTTAATTGTTAAATGAGTGTTATGGTACTGTTAATCTAAAAGGGGAGGAATTGTAATGTATGTACCTTTAAGGGGGGGAACTACTTTTTACAGCTCATGTATACTGTAGTACCGGCAGTGACCACACCTGTATATAACGTTGAGTAGTAATCTGTACAGATCAGTTGCAGTCTGAGCCACGTTGAGTAAACACCGTTTGTACCGTTCTCCGCAGTCTGTGTCTGATTATACACGGACGTAACAGCTGTGATGGGTCAGTAACAGAGAGAAGGTAAAGTGTGGGACAAATGGGGAAAGGGAAATTGGGGTTGTGTTCACTGGTACCGCAAGTGAACTATTCCATCCCGGATATCCTGGACAAAAAGGGGCTGTCTGGGTTGCATCCTTCCTTCTGCTTCCTCCTCTTCGGCTTCTTCCGCTTCTGTGTCTTCCTCTTCCCTCTGCAAGTGGATGCTGTAAATCTAAAATGATAACATAAAATGCTGGAAATACTCAGCTGGTCAGGCAGCATCTCGACTTGAGACATGGGGGAGAAATTTGCCATGTTAGCGCCTCCTGTGGGGGGGGCGGCGCTAACAGGGTACTCGGTTGAACGGGTGTCCCTTTTCGTCATTGTGTGCTGCATGCTGCACAACTTGGCCACCATGAGGGCCCAGCCATTGCCACCAGGCATAGCCACATCACCTCAGGAGGAGGAAGAGGGAGAGGAGGACGACGACGACAAGGAGGAGGAGGAGGAGCAACAGGAGGAGGATCAGCAGCGAGGGAGGAGGCAGCCACTCAATCACCTTCTGGAAGGGCGGTCCATGACCGCCTCATCAGACTGTGGTTCCAATAAATTCTACCCCATCCCGATTGCTCACCACATCCCCATCATTCCATCCATTTCACTTGCCATATCACAGCACAAAGCTGAAATGACAGACAGCACAAAATCAGCAAAATTCCATAATAAATTTATCAACATTCAGTAAACACATATATACAACAACAATATTAACTAATCACCCTTGTGGAAGCCCTTACTTCCCCTCTTTACAGTGCCTTTTCCCAATCTACTGCCCCTACGTAGTGTCTCCCCAGTGGCTGCAGCAGGGCTGGTGGAAGGCTGCTGAGTGTCGGTGCCAGAGACTACAGATGGCTTTGCAGGACGCCCTCGACAAGCTCTGAGCCTGGAAGGCCCATCTGTAAACTGTACCACCTCAGGCTGGGCAGCGGCAGTCTGGCCTGGCTGGATGACAGGCAGCGACAAGGGCACTGGCGGAGTCGCAGTGGTGGGAGCAGGAATGCTGTCATCCTGAGAGTGGACAGCAGGTTCCTGCTCCCCTGACCCACTGCCACTCCCCCAGGGCAGCACCTCGGCATCCCTACCAATCTGCTGGAACACAGATTGCTGGCCTGCTGCGACACCATGAACTCCCCGGTGGACTGTGGTGGACCCAGCGATGATGGCAACAATCAGAGCTTGCGTGGCATCAAGCTGAGACTGCATGAGAGCAGTCTGAAACTCGATGGCAGCAACCATTGACTGCATTACAGCACTAAGACGTTGCGTGACTTCTGCCTGTGCTGCAATGGATGCTGCCACATCGCCCATGACACACGGCATGAGGTCTGGGTCCTCACGGTCTCTCAGGGAGTCCCCCATCCTTGGCAGACTGCCAAGGGTGGGCTCCATGGTGTGCGCAGAGCTCTGTGCAATGTTGGAGGCGGACTCGTCCACGCTCCTTACCATTGCCGACAGGCTCTCGGGCACCCTTGCCATTGCACCTATCATCTTGGAGTTCATGCCCATCACCCTTCTTGTGAACGCCTCCCCATCGAGGTCCTCATCTGAGTCCTGTGCAGCAGAACTCGCGCACAAACTCGCCCTCCGGGGAGCTGGCCCCAGAGCTACCCTTTCCCCCTGGCCTTGCTGCAGCCCACTTGTCCCCGGTGCATCACCCAGTGCAGACCCCTCTACTAAACTCGACTCTAAAGATTGCGTAGTCCCAGTGTCTGAGCTGGTGCCTGCGGGTGAGACATGCAGTGACGCGATGCTTTCTTCCTCCTCCTCTTCTCCTGCCTCTCTCTCAGTGGGAGGCTCAGGGACAGGCTGGTCAGCTGGTTGCTGATTACCTGAAAGCATAAAGGCAGAAGACTCGCGTTAAGGTGAGGGCAGGGGGGCAGGAAGGGAGCAAGGAATGCTGACAGTATAAAGAGCTGGAAAGTGGGAAAGGCTTGTGGTGTGAGGGGGAAGTGGGATGACAGAAGGAGAGGGGATGAACATACCGTTGTTGCCCCCAAAGGGGTCGGCGTTGTCGACGGCCACAGCGCCCACCACTTAGCGCCCAATGACTCTCAACATTCGCTCCTCCAGGTCTGTAAGCTGTTGGATGTCTGCTTCAGCCCCGCCTGTTCGGTGCTGCTCCCTCCTATTATGGGCCAGCTTGACCTGCAAGAGAAAGGAAAGTGTGTGAGTGAGTGTGCAGCTATGTGTTTGGGAGATGTGCCTGCCATAGTTGAAAAGCTGTGATTTTAGGCAAGGCATGAGATGTGGGTGTGAGTTTGAGTAGGTGGAGATGCTTGGTGGGTGAGTGGTGGTGGTGTAGTGGTTTGTGCAGCGTGTACAGGCTGAGGTTCAGATGCTGGTATGTTGGACTTGTTGAAACAGGTACTCACCCTGACCACCTGAGTGAAGTCATTGAATTTTGTACGCCGCTGTTTGAGGGTCCTGAGGACCACACTGCTGGCCGAGACGTCCTGGGCCACTTACATCCACATTGCCCTGAAGACCTGCGGCGATGGCCTGCTGCCAGTGGCCGGGAACAGCACTGCCCTCCTTCTTTCGACTGCCGCAACCAATGCCTCCAATGCCTGGTCGCTGAAATGGCGAGCTCTCTCCATGGGACTGGGATCAGCCGTGTGGATAAGAGGTGTAACTGTTGAGTTGCTTGGAGGTCGTCTTCAGAACCAGCAATGTTGAGAACGAAGTTGTGCAGAATGATTGAACCTCCCCTTTAAGAACTGAAAGGAGCCAATGTGAATGATGAGTCCTGATTGCAAGTGAAATTGATTATAGCTCTGCGGGTAGCACCCCGCTCTCTGTGTGTAGCGCCCCAAGTTAGATGATTAGCATTTGATTTAGTGTGCCAGCATTTTCTGTCTTCTCAGAGACCTTCCTTTACTATCCGAGGCCTTGCAAGCATCCAGCAGTACTCCCTACACATTTAAAAAGAACTTTTAACATCTATTGCAGCAAGCCACTACTTCAATAAAATCAAAAAAACTCAGTCCAAAAGCTTAAATCTAAACTTACCTGAAAGATGTGTGTGTCCCTTTAAGAGCTGCAGACATCGCCACTGTCAACCTGCTTGCACGCTGGGTTAACTAGGCATCCTTAGGACCTGGGGTTGAAGTTCAGAGTGGTGACGTTGCATGCCGATTGACGTCACCACTCCGGGGGGGCATTTCTTTTCCAGAGTGCTGGCAGTGCAAAGGGAGGGAGGAAAATGGCAGCCGCCGTGGGACCCACCACCAGTTGGCGCAAGAGAGGCAGCCACCATTTTTTCACCATTTCATGGCGCTACGGAGTGGCAGTAATTCGATGAATTTCTAGTCCCTGGTGTTTCTACAGCACCTTATCACATCCTTACACTATCCCATAGTGGTTTACAATGAATGGATTACTTTTGAAATGCAGTCTCACTTGTTAGTAGGCAAACAATATGGGCACAGCAAGGTCCAACAAACAGAAAATGAACGAATGAACAAATAGGGATGAATGTTGACAGTGACACTGGGAGAAGTCCCTGCACTTATTATGCCCGAGCAGGTAGACAGGGCCTCGGTCCAACATCTCATCCAAATGAGAGTGCCTCAAAATAAATCACTCGCTTACTGCACTGTTGTAGACAAATTTTGAATTTTAAAATGCAGTTTTGTGGCTAATGTAATAATTTGCAAAAATTAACTTGGGTTTATGTTAATAGTCTGTTAATACTGCAGTAACCATAAGCATTTCTAAATTTGGAACAGGTATTTAGCAAATTTAGTAAACCTACAAGAAAACCCTTCCCCCATTACAAGTACATGAAGTCAGGTCCAATGCACAATATGAATGTGTTTTTTCCCCTACCTATGATCTCCTTATTGGCCCGGAACATTCGACCCTTTCATCTGATGCAGTGTTCTTTCTTTCAAAATGATAAAATCTAGTGGTTAAAATTCAGTTAAATGGATGCATGTAGATTCCCGGCACTTCAGAATATTAAACAGAAAATATTTGCAGTCATTTTGCAATGTTACAACACCTAAAGAAGCCAATTAAAAATAAAGTTGCTATGCTTTTTCTCAGCTGAGGCAGACAGAAGTGAACTTCATGCCATAGCACTGGTGAAACAACAAAGAAAAGTATAATAATTCACCAAAGTAAAGTAGAGAAACACATTCTTTTGTGGTAATCTATATTTTGCTTCCAATTTCCATCCTTTCCTCATGGTCCATCTCCGACTCTTCCCTTCCCTTCCTCAGCTTCTCTGTCTCCAAATCTGGGGATAGGCTATCGACAAACATCCACTATAAGCCCACTGCCTCCCACAGCTACCTGGACTACACTTCCTCCCACCCCACTTCCTGTAAGGACTCTATTCCATTCTCCCAGTTTCTCCGTCTCTGTCGCATCTGCTCTGACGATGCCACCTTCCATACTAGTGCTTCCGATAAGTCTTCTTTTTTCCTCAACTGAGGATTCCCCTCTACTGTGGTTGACACGGCCCTCAACCGTGTCCATTCTATTTCCCACACTTCTGCTCTCACCCCTTTCCCCTCCCTCCCAGAAGCATGATAGGGTTCCCCTTGTCCTCACCTTTCACCCCACCAGCCTCCACATTCATCGGATCATCCTCCGCCATTTCCGCCACCTCCAGCGTGATCCCACCACCAAACACATCTTCTCCTCCCCTCCCCTTTCAGCATTCCGAAGGGACCGCTCCCTCTGCAACACCCTGGTCCACTCCTCTATCACCCCCAACACCCCTTCCCCTTCCCACGGCACCTTCCCAGGGCCCCAAACGCTCCTTCCAGGTGAAACAGCGATTTACTTGTACTTCTTGCAATTCACTGCTCACGATGCAGTCTCCTCTACACTGTGGGGGAGAAATTAATTATAGCCCCATTTGGGCCGTTAAATCTTAAAAGTTTGGAAAAATAGCACCAGGCGCGAATGTTTCCAAACTTTAAAAAAATCAGTTTTTGCGCTCCAAGAAGGAGTGCAATCGGCAGCAGGCGGGACGGAGACTTCAGCAGCGCTGCACACTGGGCCATGCAGCGCTGCCGCATTCAAAGGCTCCTTCCCTCCCTTAAAGGAAAGAACATAAGAAATAGGAGCAGGAGTAGGCCATTCGGCCCTTCGAGCCTGCTCCGCCATTCAATGAGATCATGGCTGATCTTCTGCCTCAACTCCATTCACCGGCCTTATCGCCATATCCCTTGATGCCCTAACTAGTCAGAAATCTATCGACTTCTGTTTTGAATATACCCATTGACTGAGTCTCCACAGCCCTCTGGGGTAGAGAATTCCAAAGATTCACCACCCTCTGTGTGAAGAAATTTCTTCTCATCTCAGTCCTGAATGGCCTACCCTTTATCTTGAGGCTGTGGCCCCTGGTTCTAGACTCCCCAGCCAAGGGAAACATTCTCCCAGCTTCCATCCTATCAAGTCCTAAAGGGATCAAGGGATATGGAGAGAAGGCAGGAACAGGGTACTGAATTTGGTTGATCAGCCATGATCTCATTGAATGGCAGAGCAGGCTCGAGTGACCGAATGGCCTACTCCTTGCTCCTATCTTCTATGTTTCTATATAAGTCCTGTAATAATTTTGTATGCTTCAATGAGATCCCCTCTCATTCTTCTGAATTCAAGAGAATACAGGCCTAGTTTACTCAATCTCTTCTCATATGACAGTCCCACCATCCCAGGAATCAATCTCGCGAACCTTCGTTGCAATCCCTCTATGGCAAGTATATCCTTCCTTAGGTAAGGAGACCAAAATTGTACACAGTACTCCAGGTGTGGTCTCACCAAGGCCCTATATAATTGGAGTAAGACTTCTTTATTCCTGTACTCAAATCCTCTTGTAATGAAGGCCAGCATACCATTTGCCTTCCTAATAGCTTGCTGCACCTGCACATTCACTTTCAGTGATTCATGTACAAGGACACCCAGGTCCCTTTGAACATCTGCATTCCCCAATCTTTCACCATTTAGGAAATACTCTGCCTTTCTGCTTTTTCTACCAAAGTGGACAACTTCACATTTATCCACATTATATTCCATCTGCCATGTTTTCGCCCACTCACTGAGCCTGTTGAGATCCCCTTGAAGCCTCTTCACATCCTCTTCGCAACTGACACTGCCACCTAGCTTTGTGTCATCAGCAAATTTGGAAATGTTACATTTAGTCCCCTCATCCAAATCATTGATATAGATTGTGAATAGCTGGGGCCCAAGCGTCGATCCTTGCAGTACCCCACTAGTCACAGCCTGCCATCCTGAAAAAGACCCGTTTATCCCTACTCTTTGTTTTCTGTCTGTTAACCAATTCTCAATCCATGCTAGTATATTACCCCCAATTCCATGTGCCCTAATTTTGTTCACCAACCTCTTGTGCGGGACCTTATTGAAGGCCTTCTGAAAATCCAGATGCGCCACATCTACCGGTTCCCCTTTGTCTACTCCACTAGTTACATCCTCAAAGAACTCCAATAGGTTTGTCAAACAGGATTTCCCTTTCATAAATCCAGGTTGACTCTGCTCAATCTTACTACGTATTAGTTTCTAAGTGCCCAGTTATTGCAACTTTTATAATAGGTTCCAACATTTTCCCAACTACTGATGTGAGGCTAACAGGTCTGTAGTTCCCTGTTTTTTCTCTCCCTCCTTTTTTAAATAGCGGGGTTACATTTGCTATCCTCCAATCTGCAGGAACCGTTCCAGAATCTATAGAATATTGGAAGATGACAACCAATGCGTCCACTATTCCAATGGCCACCTCTTTCAAAACCCTAGGATGTAGGTCTTCCGGTCCTTGGGATTTATCGACTTTTAGTCCCATTAATTTTGCTAGTACTGTTTTTTTACTAATAATAATTTCTTTAAGTTCCTCATTCTCATCACACCCTTGGTTTTCTCATATTTCTGGGAAGTTTTTTGTGACTTCCTCCGTAAAGACAGAAACAAAGTATTTATTTAATTTCCCTGCCATTTCCTCATTCCCCATTATAAATTCTCCCGTCTCTGACTGTAAAGGACCTACATTTACCTTCACCAGTCTTTTCCTTTTCACATACTTATAGAAGCTTTTACAATCTGTTTTTATATTTTTTGCTAGTTTGTGCTCATATTCCATTTTCCCTTTCTTTATCAATTTCTTGGTCACCCTTTGTTGATTTCTAAAAAGATCCCAATCCTCAGGCTGACCGCTTTTACTGGCAACTTTATAAGCTTCCTCCTTTGACTTAATACTAGCTTTTATTTCTTTTGTTAGCCATGGTTGGATCACTTTTCCTTTTGGGTTTTTATGCCCTAGAGGAATATATGTTTGTTGCAAATTATGCATTATTTCCTTGAATGTTAGCCATTGTATGTCCACCTTCATATCTTTTAGCATAGTCTCCCAATCTACCATGGCCAACTTGTCCCTCATACCCTTGTAGTTTCCTCTGTTTGGATTGAAGACCTTAGTTTCAGATTGGACTACATCACTCTAAAACTTAATGTAAAATTCAATCATATTATGGTCACTTGTCCCTAAAGGCCCCTTTACCACAAGATTATTGATTAGCCCTTTCTCATTACACAGTACCAGATCCAGAATAGCCTGTTCCCTGGTTGGTTCCTCCACATACTGATCCAGGAAACCATCTCACATGCATTCCAATAATTCGTGATCCACATCATTAGTGGTAATTTGATTTGCCCAGTCAATATGTAGATTAAAGTCCCCCATGATTACCGTATTGCCCTTGTTACATGCACTTCTAATGTAACAAGGGCAAAGGGCCATCGCTGCAGGCTCTGCAATATAAAAAATACCTACCTGGGCCACCAAGGCAGCCGCGATCCAACGTGATCAGCCCGACACTCAAGCAGAGTGCCAGGCTGATGGATCGCCAGCAGGAACCCGCGAAAAAAAGACGAACAAGAAAGGTAAGTATTTTTTTACTTACCATGGCCTCCTCGCCTTTAATCATCACCCCCGAAGCGGCCGACCGCCTGATGCACGCCTCCTGCGGCTATTGGTGTTTCCGACTGGTGCTGCTGCAGTGGGCGGAAGTCAATTTCGGGTCGGGGCGCTACCAGGGTGATGCACACGGCGATGACGTCACGATCTCCGGGCGAAGCAGATCGGGGCGCATCGCTGTAGCGCCGCCGCAAAACTCCCACCGAATATGACGGGAGTCGATGTCAGCGCCGCACCCGGTCGCAAAACCATTTGCGACCCATTAGCGCCCCCCCAGGGGACGCTAACGAGAGGCGCAAAGGCACCCAATTTCGTCCCTGTATCTTTTAGGTGAGATTGCATTTATTGAGAAGGTCCTTTACAGTGTTTTCAATACACATTTGCTATCAGATTGTATGCAAATTTCAATTGCTGAGTATTATAACGTGGATTAGAAAAGAATATCTAATTTTAGAATATTTCATGGTTTATAATATTCTCAGTGAACTGCACTATACTTTACTTTGGCGCAGATGTGCCTGGCAGTTTTCTGAGCTTTGGGTGCTCCTGAACGAAGTTCAAACATCTAGCTCAAACATGTGTTACCAGCATATACATTTGATGAGTAAATAGAGGATACATTTTTCATCTGATTTGTAAAAAAAGCAATATTATAATTGTTGTACGTTGAATGATATATGAATAACACTGGAAAAACATACCAACACAGACCTGCTTTTGTGCTGTAACTTTCTCAAATTGCCACAAAATGTATAAAATCCCCCTCCGGGGACCAGAGCTTATTTGGAAGCAGTTTGATACTACCAATGTGTAAAGCACGGTGGGGTTTTAAAGCAGTAAATAGCTTGAGAATCTAAACACAACTTGTAAACCGTGGACATAAGGGGACTCACACTGGCCATGCTGAAAACAAATCCCTTATTTTCCCGTTCTGATGAAGGATACTCAGCTAAAATGTAGATTGTCTGTTCTCTCCAGAGGTGCTGACTGACCTGTGTTTTTGTTTCCAGCGGATCCATTATTGTTTCCCTTATTTTTGCTTTGTGTTTTATTAATTTTACTTTATTTCAGATACAATCCATATAAAAAACAGAAAAATAAAATACAAAAGCATAAATTTAAAAAAATACAAACATAAATAAAATAACTACAAATTGGTAAGCTAGTCTGACCCAGATAATTTATGTATGAAAGCATCTTCTGACTTATGGTCAAAATAGATTAGCGAGTCATTGCAATTCTCGGACTAGAATCTTTTTTTAACTATATATACTGAGACAACTGATTTCCACCCAAATTCACCAAAAAGTTTGCATTCTCCAACCTGTTTTCCCTTTGAATGCAGCTTCCTGCTGGGAGCACAGGATTCAGGAATGTATCCTATTGTCTTCACTTAAAGAGTGTTTGAAATAATCTACCAAACAAGGTAGAAGAAATATAATTATTGATGTTAGTCAACAACAACAACTTGTATTTATATAGCACCTTTAACACAGTAAAACATCCCAAGGCGCTGCACAGGAGTGTAATGAGACCAAAAATTTGACACCGAGCCACTTAAGGATAAATTAGGGCAGGTGACCAAAAGCTTGGTCAAAGAGATAGGTTTTAAAGAGTGTCTTAAAGGAGGAAAGAGAGGTAGAGAGGTGGAGAGGCTTAGGCAGGGGATTCCAGAGCTTAGGGCCTAGGCAACAGAAGGCATGGCCATCAATGGTTAAGCGATTATAATCAGGGATGCTCAAGAGGGCAGAATTAGAGGAGCACAGATATCTCGGGGGGTTGTGGGGCTGAAGGAGATTACAGAGATAGCGAGGGGCGAGGCCATGGAGGGATTTTAAAACAAGGATGAGAATTTTGAAATCGAGGCGCTGCTTAACCGGGAGCCAATGTAGGTCAGCGAGCACAGGGGTGATGGACGAACGGGACTTGGTGCGAGTGACAAAATTCAAATAGATGCTATCATGGATGACTTCATGTACCAGAGGGATGAGCTTTGTTGGGTTGAATGGTCTTTTCTCATCCCTGAATTTTCTTATATTCTTATGTTCAGGAGAGAAATTTGGTGGTAATGCCCATCAAACTATCACTCACCAACAGTCAGCTTTTTCGGTAAGATCATTTTATTACAGTCTCTGCAGTTTGTGCATTTTTGATTTGATGGAATTCAGATATTATGCTGCAGACGTTTAATGTAAATGGTGGGTTATGTGAGTGCAATATTTATGTTTAAGTTATGGAAGCATAGAACTAGGTTAGATGTCAGGAGGTTTCTCTTTTCACAGAGGATCATTGACCTTTGCCAGCTCATGCACTGAGTGCAGATTCACTGCAAACGTTCAAAAGGGAGCTGGGCGAGTTCCTGCAGGAGGCTGATAGCGATGCATACAAAAGATAGGTGAGATGTTGGGTAATGTGTTTCATGGTCACTGTTACCTCCTGGAACTTGTTTTTGATCACCTTCGGAAGTCAGTGAATTATATTTTTCCTTGAATTGGCTTAGGGTTTTTTTTAATCCTTTTTTTTGTCTGTCCCAGGAGATTGCATGGCTGCTGGTAGGTAGGGAGCACTGAGGGTCACGTTACCTAGTTGCAACAAGACTGAATAGAACAGATTAGCTGATCTTTCTCTGCCTGTCTTTTTCGTATGTTTTGTATGTAATATGTCCAGATGCCATTATGAATGAAGGCTGAGTTTGTGTTGGGTCAAATGTATGGTGCCCACGGTAAATATTCATGAGAATAGTGGTAATGACTGAGTAGTTTCTTAGGCTTTTCTATTTACAGGGTTATCTTGACTCTTGTCTACCATATAGACAATTATCAGCTGTAACTAGGTATAATTTTGTTAAGATTATGTAAGTCTACTACGAGAATTTCCAACGGAACATTGCAAAAGTAGAAATTTTAGTGATTAGATCTTTAATTACCATTATTAAATGACTTATCTTCATATCCTGCCACATTGCCCCACTGTTTTTTTGTCAAGAATTAGATCAGCTCAGGAAACTGAATGAAAAGGATCACCAGTTTTGCTGGCTATTCCCCAGGATGCATTTACACTTGATCTGCAGCATCAATGTGAAGCAGTTTCACTTTGTGTTGACGCAAAAGCTATGGACCCAGAATCTTCACGGAAATTCTCCCAATTTCATGTTGTAACTTTGGCGGGAAATTGATCTTCAATCAAAGTTATGGCAGGAGATCGGGAAACTCCTATGGAAATTTAGGGCCATAGTGTATATGAAGCCTAAATACGGAGGAATGAGTCTTACTTCATTTTGATCCAGATCAAGCCTTAACTCTACATTCGCACTATATAAATTTAACACTAGTGTGGTACAAAAGCAAGGAAGTTATGTTGAACCTTTATAAAACACTGGTTCGATCTGAACTGGAGTATTGTGTCCAATTCTGGGCACCGCATTTTAGGAAGGATGCGAAGGCCTTAGAGAGGGTGCAGAAAAAAATTACGAGAGTGGTTCCAGGGATGAGAGACTTCAGTTACGTGGAGAGACTGGAGAAGCTGGGGTTGTTCTCCTTAGAGCAGCGAAGGTTGAGAGGAGATTTGACAGAGGTGTTCAAAATCATGAGGGGTCTAGACAGAGTAGATAGAGAGAGAAACTGTTCCCATTGGCAGAAGGATCAAGAACCAGAAGACACAGATTTAAGGTGACTGGCAGATGAACCAAAGGTGACATGAGGAAAAACTTTTTTACGCAGCGAGTGGATCTGGAATGCACCGCTTGAAAGGGTGGTGGAGGCAGATTCAATCGTGGCTTTCAAAAGGGTATTATATAAGTACCTGAAGAAAATAAATTTGCAGGGGTATGGGGAAAGGGCGGGGGAGTGGAACTAGCGGAAGTATTCTTGCAGAGAGCCGGCACGGGCTCGACGGACTGAATGGCCTCCTTCTGTGCTGTAACCATTCTATGATTCTATACTTTGCAATGGTACTGTTACAGATTCGTATCTGCTGTAGATATCCCTACTTACACAATAGTGTACTGCAGCATCTCCTTGGGTTCTGGACCAAATGTTTGTGTCTTTTGCACAAATCTTTCTTCAAACTCTCTGAAAGCGGACCGAGCAAACATTTAGTGAGAGGAGGTCCAATACAAATCGATATGCTGCTTTATTTCACAGGAAAGTGAACATACAGAATGGCAGTTATGACCGGATTCACTTAAAGTCGTTGAAACCTAAAAAAAAATATTCAGCATCTTTTCACATTAGAGATAAATTTTAGAGTTCCAGTTCTCTCTTTCCATGTATTTCTGGCCAAAGAAAAGAAATAGCAAAGAAAAAATAGTTTCCTCTACAGTACCATCTAGATAAGGTAGTCCATTTTTTTTTTCATTGGCTGTTTACTTCCAATTGTAGCCTTCTTCCCAAATATTCAAATTTATATGTGGCTTAACTACAATAAAATTCAGTGCATTAATCCTCGTGTAAAAATCAAATCTCTGACTTTTACACTGGGCAGTTTGTCACTTGCATCTGGGGTACAATAGACTAGTGGTTATGGTACTGGATTAGTAATCCAGAGGCTGTGAGTTCTAATATCACTACAGCAAATTGAATTTAATTAAAGCTGGTAAAAAGATAAGCTTGGAAACTGCTGTATTGTTGTAAAAAAAAGCACTGCTTGTTCCCCATCAGGGAAGGGATCTACTACTGCTACATGAGACTATTTCCAGATTCTTAATACCCTCAGGGTGCCTTGGGATGGACAATAAATGCTGTCTTGCTAGTGTTGACTTTATCCCAAGATAAAACTCATACATAAGATTTTACTGTCAGCCTTGTCCCTGTAATCTGATTCGTACATATAGAGATACTTATGCACATTTTATATATTCCATAGATTGGAAAAAACACTTTTCATACATGGGTACCCTGTCTCCTGCCTAAGAAGGAGAAGACGACTTTTGGAGACCAATACATGATTAAATCAGAACATGAACATGACACACACGTGTAAGGCAAACATAGAATCATATAAGAAAGAAAGACTTGCTTTTCTATAACGCCTTTCACGACCACCGGACGTCCCAAAGCATTTTACAGCCAATTAAGTACTTTTTTTGAAGTGTTGTAAATTGTTGTAAATTGGCTGCCGCATTTCCTACATTGGCTCCACTTCAAAAGTACTTCATTGGCTGTAAAGCGCTTTGAGACATCCGGTGGTTGTGAAAGGCGCTATAGAAATTCAAGTCTTTCTCTCTTTCTATTTAGGAAATGTGGCAGCCAACTTGCGCACAGCAAGCTCCCACAAGCAACAATGTGATAATGGCTAGATAATCTGTTTTAATGATGTTGATTTGAGGGATAAATATTGGCCCAGGACACCAGGGAGAACTCCCCTGCTCTTCTTCGAAGTAGTGCCCGTGGGATCTTTTACGTCCACCTGAGAGGGCAGACGGGGCCTCAGTTTATCATCTCATCCGAAATATAGCACAGAAGGAAGCCATTCGGCCCATCATACCTGTTCTTTGAAAGAGTTTTCCAATTAGTCTCACTCCCCTGCCCTTTTCCCATAGCCCTGCAGTTTTTTCCCCTTGTGGAACGTGTGGCTCTTGGTGTTGAGCCCCTTATTTCAGCCTCTTAACTGAAACTGCCCAGTAATTTAACACTTTCTTATCCAGACTTTGAGGAACTCCAATACTTTCAATGGGAATACATAGCCGTTTTTATCTATTTTGTGTGGGAGAGGATTAATATCAATTGGAAATGTGATTTGTTCCACTGTAAGCTATTTAATGTTTTGTAAAAACTTACACTGAATACAGAAAAATACATTTTCAGTAACACAGTTAATGCAAGATCAGACATTTGCTTCCTTTACCCCACTTCCCTACAAGCAATAAGCTGTCTGGCCCTCCATTCCCACCACTCACACAATACTGTATTTTATAGAAAGTTTTGCATCTATCGATGGGAGAGAAATTATTGGTGGAAAGCCTAACGTCAGCATTAGGTGTTGCATATATTAAACTACGGGCTAATGTTTCATCAGCAATATATCAAACTCAGAAAAACACTAATGCACCAATGTGAAATTTTCCACTTGCCACAGCAACTGTCCATGGGTTGCTAATAGTCGAGAGGCCCTGTCCATGAACAAAGGCTCCATTATTATCTGTTGTGTCTGGAGATATTTAAAAAAAAAGATTAACACCTTCAAATTTAAAATCCTGGTGCAGCACCAGATAGGACTGAATGATGGAATGGACCAATTCATCCCCAGAACATGAGTGAGCAGGTGCAGGTGGTGATGACAATGGGCAAGGACTACCTGCTGGCCAGAAGGCCAGCTCATGTCTTTACTCAGCTGTCAAGCCCAAAGATTTGTATCTCATGGGGAATGCTGCTGTCTGAGTACCAAGATTTTATGCAATCATTTGACCATGTACAAAGCACCCTGAAAGGATGTTCACTACCAACATGTGTACAATTGTGCATGATCACTTAATAGAATTGCAGTCCAAAAAGGAGTGCGTTACAACTTCAGGGCATCTGCAATGGAGCACCCAGTGACAGAGGTCCTAAACCATTTCAATTGTCTTTCAAAAGTGCTCAGATGGTTCTATAGAAGCCCTTAGAGCCAATCCACAATAAGTTCTCTGGTGCATCTGTCTGGGTGATCAGATGGAGGCTGCCATTACGCAGGGTTTCACTGCCTTCAAATCTGTTCACATCAGAGGGCATAGCGAGGGAACGCCCAGCTGAAGGGCCATGGTTATAGTTGGCTGCTACCTCCAAGGGTGACACAACGTCTACCTCCATCCAGTCCCCTTCTCAAATGACCAAACATGTGCCAGGCACCAGGCAAAACCAGCCAACAATCAGAGCACCCACATGGCAGCACCAATTGTAGAACAATCTTATGGCCCAGCACAAGGATGCACAAGACCACCTCAATCCCAAGAGGCATCCACTGGCACCCAGAAGCCAGCCACCTCAGTACTCAGGTTAGGACTTAGAACACAAAGCACCATCGCCAAAAGGAAGAATACATTGGATTTATTTTTTTAAGTATTTTGTCCGCTGGTGCAGAATAAGATGCCAGGGCATACTTCTTTCATTTTGTTTCACTATAGTGCAATAGGGGCATTTTCAAAACAACTTGTAGCATTAATTTCCCATTGACTTGCTGGACAGCACAGGAATCTGTGGCTTGCAGTTACATGTGCTGGCACTCCCCGAGATGAAGTGAAAGTTGGCATTGTAGGACTCAGTTTACAGTTGTCTTCTTTGAGGATCTTCCTGTTGTGCTGAATTCTTGGAAATACTTCACTTCCAGTTGGTTTTATCTGGGATATTGGAAACAACGATTTAGCTTCTTGTCAAGTAATGAACACTTCCTCTATGTTCTGATTCAAAAACTAGCAAAATACAACAAAAAAGATTCCAAAAAACTGTCAAAAAAACGGAACTAAGAAGCCTGTGTCCCTTTAACAGCTACCTTTCACACGCAGCTTATCTTTATCACCAGTTGTGAATGGGTGGACATAGCACTGGGTGGAACTTCAGCCTCAAAACTGGAAATACTTTGGGGTATCAAAAACTTACAAGTTCAATCCATTGTGAGAAAAATTCTGCAGACATAAAGCCAGATTGGAAAGTTGTGCATTGGGGAGGAGGGAGTAGAGAGGGAGGGCTTTCATCAGGATATGGGTAAGAGCATTGGACACACAAATCCCTAGTCCCCAGATCCCTAAATTCTATTCACTGGACCCAGCCCGTCAACCAGACAATTAGCCCCCACAAATTCAAATCCCATTCTTGACCAATACTTCAACTCACCTGACCTCACGTGCACGGTGTGACACATTCCACAACTACTGGTGCTGTAAAGGCAGAATTACTGTTGGAAAATCACAAAGCAATGTTAATGTTGTCCCTATAAAGTCAGCAACTCAGACTGTCCCACTGAGGTGTCAGTAACTATAAATGGTTAAAAGTCCAAATTGCTTTGTTCATTTCAATAAATGTTTATGCTGTAATAATAACGGTAATTTCCATTGAAATAAGTAGCTAGGTGGGTCTTACACACAGTAAGTTCTTAAGTAGCAGATTAATAAAAAGATACAAGCATAGTACACTTTACTATAACCCCTGTGGAGACTATGGGCTGAACCTTAACTCCCAAAAATGGGTGGGTTGGGGTCAGGTCAGAGGTTAAAATTCCAAAACACTGAATCAGGAACCCAACCTGCCTCGAACCCGCCCACTTCTGTTTTTAACAGAGGCGGGACAAAGGGCGGGTGACCAATCCACTCGCAGGAGGTGGGTTGGTCATTTAAATGTTATAATGAGGCTGTGCGCCTTCATTTTAACAGTCAATCTATTTTTAACTCATGTCGGCCGGGTTTCCCAGGCCTCGGGAAACCCGGCAGGTGAAAGGAGGCAAGAAGGGTTGAATCCATGAGGTAAGTGCCTTTACAGCAGTGCTTGTGGGCCAGGAGGAGCAGGAGTGTTTCCTTCGGGCCCAACCAGCTATCCAGTAAACCCACTTCCCCCCACGATCTGTCTGCTGCCCCCACAACCACCATCGGACCCTCCGACCACCATCTGCCCCTCCCGACCACCATCTGTCCCTCTCCCTGCAATCGGAACCTCCCCCACAATCGGAACCCCATGCGATTGGAACCAACCCCCGCGATCGGAATCAGCCCCCATGATCGAACTTCACCCACCCCCACTAGACCTGCCTGTTCTCAGGTAAGCTCACTGCAGCCTTGTGCTGTGGGACATCCTCTCCCCCCCACCCCTCACCCCCCTCCCCCCAGACAGGCCACCAGCCTGTCAATCAGGCTGGCTGTGGACAGGAAACCTACAGAAATATATTTAAAGACATCCTTCGGGTACTTCCAGGTTTCCCGACCTTGAAACAGGCCCCCTCCACCCGGCATGGAATGCACTTCTGAGCTAAAATCCAGGCCTATATGTTTTTAAATGAGGACGATCCAAACTGTGCATGATCTTCAAGTGTTTACATTTAAGACAGTCCAGATTCAGACTATACGTTGGGACTCTTAACATACCAGCTCATTGCAGGTGCTGAGTTTTCCTTTCTAACACCAAATGGCTGGAGATTTGCATCAGGTGTTTATACTGGTCTGATGGGAATCCCTAGTTTTGCAGCCCAGGTGGTGTCTAGGTGGGAATAATGGAATAACTGATGTTAAGAGACAAGATATCGCAAAATGAGCTGCAACATCACAGGGTGAGTTGGTTTCAGTGCACTGCGTATCAGGGGTTGAATAAATTTTCAGTATGCTGCCATTTGTAAGTTAGCTATTTTATTTACACCACATCTTAAAAAAATGTAATTATTTTACAATGTTAAAGACCGTTGAGGCTCTCGACCTTGAATTTTCCATCAAGCATATCCCATTGCTCAGCAGAGCACATTTGTGATTAACTTTCTCTAAACTAAGAAAAAAGTAGATGTCTCGGCAGTGTTTACATTTGATGGTTTAGTCCCCATCCATTGCAAATTCATAAGTTTGAAACAACAACTAATGTAAATTTTCATTTGTTGTATAATAGGGTTTCACGGCTAAATTGATGTGTAAACCTTAATGTGCCAGAGGTAATCTGTTGAGGGGTAGCCATCTGACCTAAACATTTAATCTATGGATGTGCAGACATATTAAACAGCTTTACAGAGAAAAATCAGCAGCTGCAGCTATCATCTTTTCTTCTCCTACATTACAAAGGAGGTCAAAGCAGGAATATCTCTTTAATTGCTTGTAAGGTACTGTAGCAGAAACCGGGTAATTTAAGACCCGGTGCAGTTCATTTTAAAGTGCATTCTGAATTTACAAACAAAGAGGTTTGTTAATAAAAGAAAAAAACTAATCTAGACCATACATGGATTTCAGTAGACAGCTCAACTGAGAATTTCTGCCTGAACCAAAACATAAAAAGAATGAAAGTAGACTGATCTTCACGAATGTTGAAAGTGGGTTGCAGCCATTTGAGGCTAATTACTAAATGAGTTAACAATTAACAGCATAAATTTAAAAACAAAGCAGATAATAAATTTTAAAGGGCAAAATATAAAACCAACCAACCAAATTAAAACTGTTGTGCCTAATGTAATGTATAAAATAGTTGTGATATATTGACTTGGTGTGCATATGTTGCATTATCCACATGAAAATGAATGTGCATTTTTTGTCTATCCATATTTAATACAGTATTAATCAGGTGTATAAGAGCTTTTCTCTGCAAACTTTTAATGCAGCCTATGTTTTAAATATGCACATTAACCTGTCTTGGGACTGTGCTGATCTAGGCAGACTGATTGAAACTGGAACACAGGCTTTTGCAGTTTTGATGTGTTACTTTGTTGGTTGTAAATAGAGACATCATCCAATATTTCAGTGAAGCTTTTTTTTTACACATATAAATCAGACAAACAAAGCTGCATACATTAGAAATTGCAATGGCAATAGGCCTCAGCAAGTGCGTAGTGGGATTACTCACTGGTTGCAAGCCACTTTCTGCTTTAAATTAATGCTGCTTCAAAGCATAAATCCAGCCCAGATGCTCTCCAATCAGCCTAAATGTTTCCAGTCATTTATTTGTGGATTAGTTCTGAGCCCTGGCAATGTTACTGCACCATGTAGCTTGCTATAGGTTGCAGTTATACTGCTATTTTTGCAACATTGGGCACTAGAAGCCATTTAGCCATGTCATGAAAGTGGCAGCATAACCTGGGAATCAGCTCCCAATCTGACTGGTGGGCACACTAAAGCCAAGCTGTGTGAAGCTTCCTCCATGATGCTGTCACACACGACTAGTGGCTTTTAATTTTGGAGTATAACTCCAGTCCAGTGTGAAGCCAGGTTGAAAAAGTGCTGGGGCGGTCTGTGCGATCTCCTGGGACTTGATGAACTTAGTATTGAGAGCATTTTTAATGTTCCGAGAAAGCAGACACTGGCTGCTGTGCGCGTATGTTGTAAGCATGTAGGCACAGAGCTCTCTTCTAGCAGGTAACATGAAAGCTTTAACCACAGAACAGCCTGCTGGCTGGTGCTTTGCATTCTACAGCTACCACACTCAGACCTGTAGTGTAGTATAACTACAGCCATAAGTTCAGACCTGAGCTATTTCCAGTTGTAGCCATCACCCCCCAGCCCCGCCCCCACCTCCCATAACCATTGCCCATCCTAAGATCATCTAACTCAGCATAGATCAGGGTTCAATTCTGGATCTTTCCTCATCTATATGGCTCCAAACCACACCAGGTGGTGGGGTTATTCTGGAGAGTTTTGCACTGTTACTTTTTTAATACCATAACTTCCAGGCCACTTTGAAACATGGGCAAGTTTGTCTTAAACTGCCATGTTAAAAAATGAAACTGCCTCATAAATGCAAGATAAGACACGCGATATTGTTAGTTTTCAGAGGGACTTACTGCTCACAAATGGCAGTATAGATTTACCTACAAAGCAGATACCATCTAGGTTATTGAAAAAACCCTATATAGTTTGTTCTTCATTCTGAAGAATTGCTTCAGATCCAGATTTAATTTTGCTCTGTAGCTATTTCCAAATTTTGCTTTATTTTTGTACAGTATTGGAGATGTGGTGCTCTGATAAAAGTACCCATTTTTAAAAGACAATGGTTTGTTACTATAATGACAAATAAGTGGATTATACAATCCTGTGTATTTCCAAGATGGGTGTCATTTCAACCTTCTGTTTGAAGACAGATCTTGCAAATATTTCAATGTATTTATTATACACTACTGAAAACATATTCTATGAAATCTGCTAATTAAAGTGTTTTGTCTGTGTTTGCTGATTCATTTCCTTCAGTCAAGTTATGCTAAATGTGAATTCTAATCTATCTGTCCATTTTAGAGTGTGATAGAGGTCTAGACCTTTGAAGCTTTGATCTTTCCATTTAGGTTCAAAGGTACAGGGTCATCTTAAAATCCCTGTTTACGACCTACCAACATGTCCCTTGAACTTACTACAATTCAGACCCCCTGCCATCTCTTGGCCTAGTTCATGTGCAAAGCTAAGAAGTTTTGGCATAAATTGCAGCTAAAATTCCAAACCTTGATACAATGCTTAGTTAAAGTCTTATTATAAAGTTGAAGCCATATCAGGTTTATTGTATGTGCAGCAGAATACCCAAATAACAAGGTTGTGCAAAGCAGTCTTTAAAACTTGTAGGAAAAGTGCTAAATAGAAATAGTGCTCTACATGGTTTTGCTATTGGACATGAGTCATTAGCATTGTATGTTTTTATAGTTTATGTTATATCAAAGAATGTCACCATGGTTACTGAACTGACAAAGCCTGGACGGATAAATTATCACTTAATTGAAGCAACTGAATCAATTAACTGCAATTGCCAGCTTCATTGTATCTTAAAATGGTGAAATTGAATATAGTGAAATGCCATTAGTGAAATATTTCTGATTTCCCAAATCATTTACAATGAAACTGAATAGAACAGTGCTCCTCTTATAGTGAAATTAGTATCTGCGTATAGTGAAAAAGTGAATGCTCATCAATTCTTCCATTGTTCAGGCATAAGAGCATTGGAATGTGCCTCACAGATCAATGCAAACCAGTGCCTCCAGTCACAGAGCACTTAATCCCTGTCAGCACACAGACTGTTTCTCTTAATTGCACTTTCAAAACATTCATCTGAGTTCAGCTACAGGAAACAGTCAGTCTCAAGATCCCAGTCCTTTCTGTAAAGCATGCAGTCAGTTTCAGGTCAAGCTTACAGGCTCACAACCTGAAGAAACAATGAATACAACACCTTTTTTGAATTAGAGCCTTTGAATCTATGTGGAGAATTGCAGCAATTTCAGGTCGGGTTGAGTGTTCCTTTTGTACCTGAACTTGAACTTACTGCTTTCTTTATTGCACCAAGCTGTCAGTCAGTAAAATTCAATCAACCAATTCCCAATATTTTATCTCACACAAGTTTTCACAATAAAAGGCTTCCACTGTCTGCTTATAAACCAACAGACAGTAGCTTGTGACTAAAAGCTGTGCTTTAATCTCTTAGTTCAGATAATTCCCATAAACAACCCAGGCTATGTGGTTTATGATGTCATCTGACTCTTTTAGTTAAATTATAGTCTTATTACTTACTCCTAACCATCCCTAATTCCTTTATTATACCCTCCTGTAAGTCACATCATATTATTATTTTGTCGTGGTGCCCATCACAATAGCCTCTCACAGACTTCATTCAATCTAATTCCAGCACTTTTCTAACTTCTCATTAGCGTTGTTTCCATTTTATTGAGTTTATACAACAATATTGTATATCAAAGTAATAGACTGTAAAAAGTAAATTAAAAGGATAAAATTTAGTCTCTGGATGCAGATGATGTCCATAAAGCACTTAATTCTTGAGGTATATGACATCGCCTGAGCCCCTCGACTAAGTAAAGCCATCCTAAACAACCATACTTAAATGTATAGAGCATAGACTGTTTTCATTTTGATAGCTTGGATTGAACAAAGTGGATAATGTATATTTATATAAAGATTATATGAAATCAGTGTGAATAAGTCATGTAGATTTGCACTTGTCCACCTGGGAGGCACGATAACTCGAAAACCATATTTCTTTGTGAAAAAACATAACAGGCAAGGTCCTTCTGGGATTTAACAGTTCACTTCAAGAAAGCACTGCCGAAAGGGCACTGTTTGTGTGGAAATAGTGCAACATCTTGTTCGGGAAAAAAAAATCAGCAAAAATAATTTGTCAGAATGCCCCACTATTACCCTTCAGGGGTGTAGATCAAATCTGAACCTTTAACTCATTCTTAGAATAAACAATTTTAATTGAGAAATGGGATTTGATTTCCTAATGTCTGAAATGGTCTGTCCTTTGTGGTATTTAAATGACTTCAACATGGTAGAATTGTATTTGTGATTTCTGCTGCTGATAGGATAGAATTGGAACAAGTAAGAAATGTGGCGTCATTCATTAGACCAAGTTTTATGGATCATATAGGCCCCTTCATCAGGGGAAAAATAGCTTGAAGAACACTGCAGTTTAAATATCAGTTCAAGACGTCATTCTATTCTGCAGTAAGACATCAGGTAAACAGCAGACCTATTGGTGACATATTCAAATTGGAACTATAACAATAGCTGGAATGACTCACCGCCAGCACAGTAACTTATAAATCATCTGCATGATGAAAATAATGTAGATGGAGGCAGCAGTTCGCCGTAAAGCACCAGAATATGAGATGATGCTGAAACACAGAGAAACTGCTTTGAGATCAGCTTCAGTAGAATGTGTGTGTGCGTGTGTGAAAAATCCCTCAAATTCAAGACCCAAAAAGCAGGAAATGTATATTTTGATGGACATGTTTCCAAAACTTGCTGGGGGAAATAAAATATCAGTTGTTCCTACAATAGTAGTGCAAGTTGCCTAGGACAACACCAATAACTTTAAAAGTTATTCAGTGTCAGCTGTGGCTCAGGGACTTGAGCACATAAAACTAGGCTAACACTCCAGTGCAGTGCTGAGGGAGTGCTGCACTGTTGGAGGTGCTGTCTTTTGGATGAGATGTCTGCTCTCTCAGGTGGACGTAAAAGATCCCGAAGAAGCGTAGGGGAGTTATCCCTGGTGTCCTGGCCAATATTTATCCCACAACCAACATAACAAAAACAGATTATCTGGTCATTATCACATTGCTGTTTGTGGGAGCTTGCTGTGCGCAAATTGGCTGCCGCGTTTCCCACATTACAACAGTGACTACACTCCAAAAGTAGTTCATTGACTGTAAAGCGCTTTGAGATGTCCGGTGGTCGTGAAAGGTGCTATATAAATGCAAGTCTTTCTTTCTTTAACTCTGCTTTCGTAAACTTTATAGCCCAATTTGCATAACTGTTATTGCTGTGCAAATCTAGTATTTCACCTCCTTCTGCGACACATATGTTTTGGCCACTTTATAATTTACTCAAAATGCAAAAAATGTGAGAAGAATGTTGCAAAATTATATACTGTTTATATTTTATGTTTCTCTTTTAAATTTGATTCATATCACCTCCACCAATTAGCCATTGTGGTTACAAAAGAATTCAAAATTAAGAATTCAATCAAAAATTTGAACTGGAGGATCCAAGACAAAAAATTCTACTTAAAAATAGTGGCATCCAATCTAAAAAGGTATTTTTAAATCAAAGAAGGAATTAGTTACTTCTGATTTACTGCCTGTAGCTACAGTAACCATCATGGGGGAAGGATTTCTCTGGCCGTGATCTGTAACGGCTTGGTAATTGTGTTTGTGAAGATTTCTTCTGAGGTCTTTCTTTTAAAACACGTTTCCAATTTCACTATTAATACTGAACAGAGGGAGCCAGCCTTTGGCGTCGTGGTAGGATTCCCACCTCTAGAGTCAGGCGATGCAGGGTTTGAACCGTCCCGGCAAATGGAAACTGGAACTCTGGCTCTGAATTCTGGGTTGACATTCAGCGGGATGTATGGGTTGTAGGAGCCCATTAAAGCTGTAAAGGACTAACTACCCTATCGGCTGGTATAAAAAGATGGTTATGGCTACGGAAGGACTGTTGACGTCACGGCCTGTCAGACTGTTAATCAGCCTGCAAATCCTTCCACTACTTCCCACTATTCTCCAAGGGAAGAGAGGAAAATACAAAAACAACTGAAGAGAGGATATCTCTAAAAATGTACTTACAATGTTGCTACTCATAGCAATCAGAGCACCTCTTACCTCCCCAGCTCCACTACCCACCCATTCTGCCAGCACAATTTACACTTCATCTAGAGCCATCCTTTGTTTCTTAACCTGTCCCATTACCATCTCCTTTTGCCTTGAATATCTCTTAATGTCTCTTAACCTCTTCTGCCTTCTATCCTATCACAGACCTTCCCTTTTGTTCTTTCATCCTCTCCCCCATTTCCCAGCCACTACACTTGCTTAAAAATCTGTTCCAATTCCTGTTTTTTCCAGTTCTGACGAAGGGTCATCGATCTGAAGCGTTAACTCTGTTTCTCTCTCCACAGATGCTGCCTGACCTGCTGAGTATCTCCAGCATTTTCTGTTTATATTTCAGATTTCCAGTATCTGCAGTATTTTCTTTTTGTACTTCCATATATGTCTTGAGTACAAAGAACTACTTGACAGCTCTCACATGTGTGATGTCATCAAGGTCAAAAATGACCAAAATGGAGCCGAGCAAGAGAGGTTTCAGCCGATTAATACCTCCCGCTTCCTCCTGCTCCAATAAAATATTTCTGGATCATGATTGTGAATACTTCCTTGTTTGTAGTATCCATTTACCACCATGCTATACCATTACACTGATTTAGAGAGATAACAACATGGTTGACCTGCATATATCTCATATTTTGATTAAATATGGCACCTGATTTGATTGGTTAGGTGATACGGTTTTGAATTATTATGCTATATTTTTAAAGTATACAATTTTGGGCAAACCAACATATAATCGTACAGCAGTCACTGCAGAAATTCAACTCTTCACTAACCCAGTTGGGTGCTGAGATAACCCTGAAACAATAACATCTACAGGAGCAAAGTCTCTCAATATTTGTACAACATTATACTGCTGTACCATAATCAAAATAAATATTTTAACTTTCAGTTTCATTATGACTTAATTTTATTAAAGGCGCTGTTCTTCCTCACGATATACAGTCACTGGAAAAATAATCATAAATTTGGATTAAATGAACCTAAAATATGTATATTTGAATTCAACAGGATGCACAGTGGTTTAAAATATGTGGATTTTGACAAAAGATATATTACTATTAGTTGGAAACGTATATAGATGTCTGCCACCCATCCGTGATGAAAACATAGCTTTTAAGACTATCTGTGGGTTATTTTGTGTTAAATATTGTGGCCTTTGAAGTTTGATCGTGCTTAAGTTGGGTGTGCTCCTGGTGCTGCACACGCTTTACACGCCTAAAGAGGCCAGTGACAGGACATGGGTGAATTGGTCTGCCACCTCATTTGTTGGTTGCCAGTGAGCTGCAGGCATCAGTTGTGGCCCCAGAGGCAGCTCACCTGTCCTGGGAGGCACTGAGGTCGGCCGGCTCGGACGCTGGCTGAGGTGGTAAGGGGGGTCAGGAGGATGGCGGGGAAGCAATCAGGAGAAGGGTGAGTGGTGGCTGACAGCAGCCTGTTAATTTCGGGAGCTCCACCCGGCTCCACAATAAACTAAATAAAAATAATTAAAATTGACCTTTTGGGTGGGAGCCTCGAGCAGACCCTGTGAGGACCCCTGGTTTGTCTGCCAAGTGCCTGACAGTACCAACTGCAGTATGCACACCGCAGGGTGTGGCCAGTTGCCAGCAAATTTTGCAAAGGAAACCTCAAATAGATGTTAGGCCTCCTATTTGCATATGCAAAAGGCCTAAGGCTGTTTCAGGCGCGCACCCTGGACACCTATGTAGGCGCCTTTACCAATATTGTGCACTTCCAGTGCGGAATGAATGCGCACACACCACCTGCCATATTGGACCCTTAGGTGCCCGCTTTATGCCTGTGAAATGGGCGCGGCATGATCCAATTTCTAGGCCTGTATTTTTACAAAATGAGTTGGTGAAAGTGATATCGCAAAGTTGATTCTGCAATTGATCATTTTCAAAGAAGCATAATAATATAATGCATGGATCTTGCAGTACAAAATGTATTACTGCTCGACTTTCTGCTTTATTGCTCTTTCTTTTTGCACAGCTAACACAGTATCTCCAACTGCTACATGATTAGCAGGGTCAGCTTCATGACTGTGTGATTAATCACAGCATGTGATTTGGTATCTCCCACAAACAAGAGTCTTTACAGCAGTGTACATGCTGATGCTATTCTGGAATGTTGTGCAGGTTGATCGCATGTTTACAACCAAGCTGTCAACTTCAAAATAAAACCTTTCTTCCCCTACTTATCTGAGGTTTCAGACTGCTGATATGTGCTCCACTGTTTTTTTTCTCTTCCTATTACATAACAGAATTATCTTTGGAAAATATGTTATGCACAATTTTGTTACATGTGTGATGCATTGAGTGAAAATAATGGACACTTTCATGTTATTTGCATTTATCGTTTCTGATGTGGCGTTGATTTCTTTCATTAAACATAACACAGACATTTTTTAAAAGGCAATCAAAAGAAACCCTGTCTTTGGGCAATGATTTATCAGGTCCATTGTGGCTGCAAGCACTTCTTTGACAGGTGTTATCAAATCTCTGGTGAAATTTTATCTCGTGTTTTATTTCGCTAATCTACAATCAAAGAAAGGGTGATTGTTCCGTCTTGTGGAGGAGCCAATTATTTAACCCTGCCCATAGCTCAAGTTGCAGCTCTCCTTAGACAAGAGGACAAATTTCTGTTTTTCTTTGGGGAAGATTGCCTCTGCACGGTAGAGTAGGTGTAGCAAAACCGTAGCCCTGTTTATAGAGAATGTGTTCATGATTTCAGTACACATAGTTCACAGAGCGAATCTTCGCACAGCGAGAGGCATATACAAGTGCAAACATACATATGCTGAAACATTTCAAAACACAGTACAATTTATTCTACCACATTGAAGTTACAATGCTGTAAAAATATGAGTTAGTTATAATGATGTTGTGCGAGTGCCGAAAGAAATATAATTATCAAATCAGAAGACAGTTTTGAATTCCACGTAAATTCTTCTTCATTGCTGTTTGGCTGTCATCCAACTGCTAGCGATATGTTCACCACACTGCTGATGAGGAAAGCACTGTGTCGTATGCAACAGCCGTTGTTCAAAAATGATTTTTTTTTCATCCTGCAGCTATACATGCACAGATGAATAGTTAGTTAGTGCGGGCAGTTTGCCCTGCCTCCCTACTTACTGTTTGCGATAGATGTAAGCCATGCCCCAGTCCCCAGAAAGTTAATCGTGCCTTTGCCCCTGAAGCAAGCACCTTCCTCTGCTGCTGCATTCATGTTTAGTCTTGTCTCCTGTAATAACAACGTGATCCGCTGTAAGCATTAGGTCTGAGGCAAAGGGTTTCTGCAACACACAGGGAATGAAGATTTGCAACTAGTCATCTAAAGCAATTCTCGCACTTCAAATGAATTTAAACAAATGAGCGACTAAATTAAAACAGCAAACTGAAGTGTCAAAATGTCAAATTATATTTAGTTCAACAATGAAAATGACTCCGAGCAGGATCCAAACTTAGATACCCAACATCACAATCAGAATGGTCAAACATTCCACAAAGCATTTCAAACTAAGTTCGTTAATATATTATATATTCATTACTTAACACAACAAAAGTCTGTAAAATTTTACAACTGCACCCTTTGCTCCATTATGTACCAACAAACCGGTTGATAAAAGTCCATTCCAGGAGACATCTCAGTGTCTAATATACAATGTTAAGTCACTGGTTAAAAGCTGTGCTTAAACTAAAAGTTACTTATATTGGTATACAGATATGTATTACATATCTGTGGTGCTACTAAACATTAGAGTGTCAATTGCCTTATTGTTGATTACCTGAAGCTATCACAAGTGGTAATAAAAATAGAGTTTACATATTTATAAATATTCTCAGTACCTTCTAAATATTTATGCGAGTAGAGCTAACAACCACTGTTAAACTTGTTCTAGGAATGGAAACAGAACAAATGGCAAGGCAAATGCTTGGAATTTCCTGTTGGATTCAGGATTCCCAAATGGTTTGCTCTACTGGCCTGAGACCAGTACACTTGGCAGGAGTACAGTAATAATTTGCAATATATACTTTCCTCATGGTCTAGTTGTAGTAAAAGGACATTTAATGCGTTGGAACACTTGGATGAATAAATAATACAGTTCTTTAGAGACTAGTGCTATCTTATCTCACTTGAAGTGTAACAAGAATTACAATATTAATTTCCCTTTGCATAACATATCAATTATTTTCACTGCATATTTAAAACAAGATGAAACTAAATTCAATATCAAGCTTAGAATAAAACTCCTCATATATACAATTTCTTTATAGTAGGTTCTTTCAGTGAAGCCTGAAAAGACTCGGTGCAGAGCTGTCTATCACTGTGGCTGCAATTGCTTTAAATAATTTGTCTATTAAGTAAGGAGTTAGCTTGAAAAGTTACCTCATTGTAAGGAATGCAAAAACAGAAGTCTGGTATTTATTTTGGCAGTTCTTAGTCATTCTAAGCATAGTTAAAATAAGCAAAAGTTTGAATTGTATATAAAATGGCATTGAACTACTATTGCGGGAATCAGCAGTTGCTGTCACAATAGCGACAGTGAGTGATTAAAAGGCACACACATCTGTGGTAGTGATCGGATTGTGTATAAGTTGGATGGTGCATTTTTGGCAGCTAGTGGCATGAGATGTGCTTGAAGTCATGTGCAGGGATGTGAGAATACAGGAACTGTGGTTGTATGGAGTTACAGAGAGACAGTTTGTGAGAGATGGAGACAATATGAGACATGTAAAAGCAGTTCTTGCCATGGACTGGCATCAATCCATCTTGTTTTCATTTAACAGTGTTTTCTAAGTACAGTATCTGTTTCAGGTTTTTGCTATCAAATTTTCCACTTCTTACTTTCAGTTTCACCAGTACTCCACCCCAGCTTAGCTGACCAAATTCAGCAGACTGTTATCAGTATTGACAAGCTGTTACAGTGGTGTATGGCTATATAGTACTGTACATAGATGGTTTACATTTTCTTTTCTGTAATAATTCATGTTAGGGATTTCTGGCTTGCAAGCCAGATGTTCTTCCCTACAAACAGCATCTGTGTCCCACCAAAGTACATGTCAGAAATTCAATCCAGCCAGGAGAGTTTAACTAATGTTTTCAAAGTGTTTGCCAATTATTTGTCTCGATGATGAGCTCCACGTATTCTTCCTAACATCGCAACAGTTTGGATCAATCTCGTTTCTAAATATGTTTTTCAACAAATTCCAATGTTAACGCTTAAAAGAAGCATTGTCAACAGACCAGCGAGTTCACAGGCAGGCTTAGCTTCGGAATAGCCAAAAGGGACCTGCTCACAAAACCTTAGTGCTGCTACATAGAGTAATTAATGAGGAGTAAGTAAGGAGAAACTTTTTCCACTGGCACTGACACAGATTTATGCATTTTAGTTGATCTTGAATAAGGTGTGACCATATGGCCGATATACTTGGGAGACTACAGTTAAGTTGCTGTACTTATTTGTTGCTATTTTTAATGTATTTTTGTTCATTGTCTTCATGTCCCCACCAATGACATGCTCCTATCAGGATGGCAGGCAGGCGATCTGATGCCAGGTCAATGTTGACGCTGCTTTAGAAGCAGTCCCTGGAAATGTGACCTGGGTGACTTATCCTCTGATTATGCCTCATTTGAAGATTAGGTTAAATATCTTGTAACCTGGCTCAGTAGTAGCTCTTGACTCTGAGACAGAAGGTTGTGGATTAAAGGCCCACTCCAGGATTTGAGCACATAATGCAGTACTGAGAGAGTTCTGCATTGTTGGTGTCGTCTTTCACCGTGAGGTGTTAAACTGAAGCCCATCTGTTAGTTCAGTTGGATGTAATGGATCCCATCGCACTTTTTCAAGGAGCAGCAGGGAACTCTCCCAGTGTTTTACCCGACATTCATCCCTCAACCAACACCACCAAAACAGAGAAGTTATTATTCATCTCATTGTTGTTTGTGGGACTCCGTTGTATGCAAATCAAATTGGCTGCTGTGTTAGCTTACATAACAACAGTGATTACACTTAAGAAAGTAATTCATTGACTGTGAAATGCTTGGAGACATCCTGAGGACATGAAAAGCACTATATAAATGCAACTGAACTAGCAGATGGGCTTCAGTTTAACACCTCACGGTGAAAGACAGCACCAACAATGCAGAACTCTCTCAGTACTGCATTATGTGCTCAAATCCTGGAGTGGGCCTTTAACCCACAACCTTCTGTCTCAGAGTCAAGAGCTACTACTGAGCCAGGTTACAAGATATCTAACCTAATCAAATGAGGCATAATCAGAGGATAAGTCACCCAGGCCACATTTCCAGGGACTGCTTCTAAAGCAGCGACAACATTGACCTGGCATCAGATCGCCTGCCTGCCATCCTGATAGGAGCATGTCATTGGAGGGGACATGAAGATGATGAACAAAAATACATTAAAAATAGCAACAAATAAGTACAGCAACTTAACTATAGTCTCCCAAGTATATCTGCCATATGATCACGCCTTTCTTTCTTCAACCAATAGTACCAAAACAAATTAATGAGTCATTTATCTCATTGGTGTCTTGGGGATCTTGCTGTGCACAAATTATACCTGCAAAGCAATAATAGCAATAAAAGCAATTCAATGGTTGCGAAGTGCTATGTGTCAGCCATGGCTCAGTGGGTAGCACTCTTGCTTCTGAATCAGAAGGTTGTGGGTTCAAGTCGCACTCCAGGGACTTGAGCACAAAAATCTAGGCTGATACTCCAGTGCAGTGCTGAGGGAGCGCTGCACTATCAGAGGTGCTGACTTTTGGATGAGACATTAAATCAAGGCCCCGTCTGCTCTCTCTCAGGTGGATGTAAAAGATCTTGAGGCACTATTTCAAAGAAGAGCAGGGGAGTTATCCCTGGTATCCTGGCCAATATTTATCCCTAACTCAACATAACAAAAACAGATTATTTGGTCATTGTCACATTGCTGTTTGTGGGAACTCATTTGTGCTTGGCTGCTGTGTTTCCTACATTACAACAGTGACTACACTACAAATATGACTTCACTGGCTGTAAAACACTTTGAGACGCCCAGTGGGCATGACAGGCACTATACAAATGTAAGTCTTTCTTTTATGTGAGGACAGGATAGAAATGTAAGTTTTTTTCTTTCCCTAGTTGGCGAATTCTGAATTCTGCCAGTGGCCTCTCTGGGTCCGGGAACTTTGCTTGCATGGGTAAGGAGGACGTCACAAATCTCCGTCCTACCATTCTGTAGTAAAGGCCACCAGGTGAATACTTCCACAGATATATTTTTAAAATCTCCAATGTGGGTGGAAGATCACGTAATTGTGTTTGGCAATGGATTATGCACCTGCACTGCTGACACTAAACACAGTATCACCAACTGAAAGGGAATCTCACAGCTGGCGTACTACAGCGAGGTATTGATGCGGTTTTCAATGCAGGGAATAATCATTCCACTGGAGAGTGAAAATAGCAACACCTATTCAATACTAAGTACACTTGGTATGTTGTAGTATGAAAATATAAAGTGGGATATCAATTAATGGAATATTGATGACCTGAACTGAGCTGAACTAGAATAAATGCATTTTTATGTTAGATAGACTTTATTTCTTTGGGAATTTTTGTTTGGGGATGGAGGGGGTGGTTCTCCTTCCTTGTACAATGGTGAAAGGAAATTGTGCCACTTCAGCTGAAAATATTCACGGTAGAATTTACAATAAAAACAGCAAAATGAACTCCCCAGTTAAATGAATCAGTTATACTCTGCACTGCTGCATAAAACAGTGAAGCTTAATGTCTCATGTATATGTTTTCCTAATTGGTGTTTGATTATCTAAACTAATCAATTATCCAAACATCCCCTGGTCTTAATTAGTTTGGATAAGCTGTCATTCTACTGAAAGGGACGTCAAAAATGTTTTAATGTCAACATTGAGCTAAATATCAAGTCCGACCAGTTTGAAGTGAACACAGGCACAATGATGAGCAAGTCAAGGAATTCAAGACTAGTACCACATTCCTGAATATCACTTGCAGACACAAACACACACAAAAATCACTCGTCAAGAACATTCGCATTTTAAAGAAAGTCAATAATATGAGACAGTTCTGGCAAACTAAATTTAAACAAGCAAGAACACAACTAGTTAAAAATACCCATAACTTGAATAAAGAGTTAAATTTTCTTCCCACCTGTACTGTGTACATATTTATTGCAGGGGAGGAGTTTCAGAAATGTAATTACGTCTAATCTGTTGCCCAATTGGGGCTCCTGTACATTCTGTTGTGTTGCCGGCTGATGGGTTTCCACAGCACGAAAGAAATGATTGATACTTTAATTAAGTATATGCTTGTCAGAAACCTCTCTTGCTGTTTCTTTTTAAAAGAGCCTTTTAACTGCAGGAAACTCAGGCAGGAATATTACTTCGGTAAGCTAATAAATTTTTGTTGTATTATTTAGGTGTCTGGCACCACTCCAGCATCTGACATTCAGGTAGCTTATCAATATAAACTATCAGCACAAACCCAGCAATTACTTCTGAGAGGCAAAAAAATCACCGTTCTGCTGTCAGTTTTAAACGGCTAAATTCAGCTGTGCAGCAATAAGAAAAAGATGCAACACTCAGTATCCGTATGCACACAGCCCTGTAATTTTTCAGCATGAATTCCCTTGATACTTTCAGTGACAGGCTGACCTCCTAGTAAACTGTGGCTAACAAAATTAATCCTGGATATTATGTTTAACTTAGTCATTTAGCATCGTCATTCAGGTTCATCATGCAGGCATGGATAATGTTTGTACACTTTTAACGGCATCTCTTTATTTAACTTCACCAATCCAAAGTCAAACTGATCAAAGTTGCGAATGTGAATCTTGGCCTTGAGGGTGCCAACCCTCCAGGAATTGTCCCAAAGGCTGCAAGAATTGAAGCTTGATCTCTAGGACACTGCTGCAGGCAAACCACGAGAAAAATCAGAGGGGCATTCAACGAAATTGTGAGAGGGTTTTCATTTTCTGTGAATTCTTTCATTTATTAGTTCTCAAAATATTGGAGATGGAGAAAAAAGGCTGTTTCACCAACAGTCAAGATTAATCCAATTGGGTAACAAAGAGTCTGTTCCCTTTTCAATTGGTGTGGGAAGGCAGTGCGTCTGGAGGATGGACCAATGGCGAGAGTGTGGAGGCAGGGTGGTTCACGGCAGGACGTCACATGATGAAACCTCCAGAATACACCCAACCAGAGTTGGCAACTCTACTTGGCCCAGTCTTTGGACCAGTGAGGTTTCCTGACATGTCGGCTATGTTCTAAATGTTTCTTTCTTATTTTGATGTAAAGGTTCAGTAAGATAAGGGGTATTGATTTTCTTGTCCCAACTCTAACTTTTGAACCTACTTTTTGATGTCCCTTTTTCAGGTGCTCCAGTGCCGTGTGGTATTCCATGACAAGGGCCAGACAAGGAGAGTGCTCCCAGTCAGGTATCTGCCAATCCACTCTAGCTGGTCACTTGAAAATGAACTGCAGTGATTAGATCTGATTTTCTTACTAATTGTCCCTCAATTTCTTTGGGAAAGCAGGCAACACTGCAAGGTGCAGCTTCTAAGTGAACTAACATGCTGTACCATTGCCGGGGTAACCTAACCAAAAGTTTATGTACACTCAAATGAATTTTAAAGGGAAAGTATCATCTCTTGAATTGTCATATCATTTTAAATGTTATAGAAGGAGATATATATATGCAGTAATCTTGAGTCATTCTTTACTATCCTGCTTTATGCTTATGAATTGCTCGCTGGCGATAATCTAGGAGTAGACACTTGGCACAGAACCGCCACCCCCCCCCCCCCCCCAATTCTGGTAAAATCATGAATGGAGACAGTGGGTTATGTATAGCACTCTTTAGTCATGATATCACTGGAGTTGATGCTTATGATGTCACAACGATTCTGCGTTTCCATCTGGGAGTCAGGCTGATGGGGTGTATGAGTTGGAGATGGCCCCAATTCACTGACTTGGGATTCTAGTGAATGTTGTTTCCTGCTGGGAGCGTGGGATCATAGAACCACCCCTAAAACGTCTGCTCTCAGACTACAGTTATTAAATATAAAACAGGAGGTGATGGAGATTTACTGGGAAGTAGCTATCCCCCATTAAAACATTCAGATTATAGGACAATTTAGTACACTATACTTCCTCTTTAACAGCTATTGTCCAGTGGAAATTAGAGCGCATCGTGGAAGTAATTGCCAGCAACAACTTGATTTTCCAGTTTATGTTCAGGTCACAATATGTTTAATGTTTAGCTTTATGGACTGCTGGGGTTTACAAAATTACAAAGCCTGATTCTGCTATATGTGCCTAAAACCACTCCATGCAAAACAGTCCATAACGGCCCGGATTTTGCTCTCCGCGGTAAAGGAATGGCATTTGCCATTCACCTTGCTGACAGCTGCCCAGAGTTTCCGCGGGCTTCTCAGTGTAGATTTCCTCTAATCCGACGTCTTTTCCAGTGTAGCGCCCTCTGCAGTGGATCTTTGAGCAGGACAAGAAACAGCAAGGCTCTTCAACCAACCAGATTGAGGCATCCTCGTTGAGACACGCAGGGCTCGAATTTCATCGGACCGTTGAGGCAGGATTGGAGGTGTGTGGGGGGTTAAGATCGCGAAATCGGGGGGCACGAACCCATCCTGCCCCCAACCCGCCTCCATGCCCGTTTCCCAGGAGGCGGGGACCCGACCTGTGCTGGGAGCTGCCTCCCCGAGGCGGGAAGGGGATTAGTGCCAATTAACTTCCTGTTAACAGGTAGTTAACGGGCAGTTTTTAGCCTAATCCCTATTTTTATCCCTGAAGTGTGGGATTCCCGACGGCTCCAAACCACGGCAAGTTAGCGAGGCGGACCGTCGGGCTGAAAGTTTTGGAGGGTTTGAGATGTCCGGTGTTCAGGTGAGTAATGGGTGCATGAGTGCAGAGGTAAGTGTGTTTGGTGTGTGTAAAGTGTTTAAATAAGTTTTACTTACCTTTATTTAATAATGCAGCCTTCCTTCCTTCAGGTCTTGGGAGTCCCTCATCTCACCGGCACAGAAAGCAGAATGGCCGTGAGCTGTCAAAATCTGCAGCCTCTGCTTTCTGTTCTGGAGACATCTCTAAATCAGCCTGAGAGGAAGGAATTAACTTATAGTACAGATTGTCAGTGTTTGACAGCTTCAAAGAGCTGTCGAATGCTGATATTTCATCTGTCAAAAGTTCTTGACAGATGAAATGTCAATCTGTGATGTCACCTGTTGCCGGGCCACCCTTAATTGGCCTGCTGAGCCCACTGGGCAGGCTCAACAAGGTCAGTCGGGAAAATCGAGTGGGTTGGCCACAACTCGATGGAGGCGGGACTACAACCCCAAAAGTGGGAGTCCTGCCTCCTACACGCCTCCATTAATAAAATCCAGCCCATAGAGTCCAAACCAGGAAGTATAAAGCAGGAAATATAAATTAGATTTAAATGTTGTACAGAAAGCAAAAATCTTTTTCAATTAAAAAAAAAACTCCAACATTAATTTTCTTCTGAAGGAATCAGACTCCACACTTGTAAAATTATTTTTTCAGGGCCAGAGAGGTTGTTCAGCAGTACTTATCACACCGTTAAAAACTGGCTTACTCCTGAATGCACCAGCCTTAACTTTCACAGCTGTCTTTAGTGTGGAACTAGTGGGCAAGTACAGCAAGTTCATGCTGTTGCATTCATTCAATGCTGAGTCTGTTGGCAAGGGCTGCAACAGCGCGCCCTGTGGAGGAGCAGGGTATCTCTGACATCAACGTCTGGATTTCCGCATTTAACTGCGCATGTGTGGACGGCAGAAGTTGCTGTCTGATTTACCCTGTAATAAAAGTGAGCGCTGACAGCCTCACTTATTATTACCGCAAAATCCGGGCCATTATAAAATCACCATTAAAAAAAGCCGATGAAAACTGGGCCACAGAAACATCATCACCCCAGTTTTGTTTAAGAGTGAGCACTGATGGCTTGCACTGCTCATGAATCATCCCACACTCAATATCAACTGCACGATTAATGAACAGTGGGGGCGAATTTCATTTCGGGCGAGCATCAGTGCCCGGGTAGGCCACCCGCTCCACCTGTCCACTGTAGTTGGTCAGAGACCCGATCGATTTTCATGCTCAGGACTCAATGGGCCAAAAATTGCAGTCTGTGGCGGACCTGCGAAAAGGATATGAACCTACCTGATGGGGACCCTCCTTTGTGAACTTGCTCTCTGATGCTGCGTACTGGAGGGCAGTGTAATGGCCCACGGGTCCCAGGGGCGCAGCGTGTGCGAACGCGTATCTAGGATCGCGTGGGCCTGGTCCTCCAATCAGGAAACAGAATTAGATTTTACATCATTTCAGAAGGGAATCCCGTAATCAGATTTAATTATAATTAATTTACAGGATTGGAATTTAATTCCTAATTAGCTTCATTCCACCAACTTCACTACATCTTAGTTCCGTTAGTAAAAATTTAATTTTGCTGATAATGATTATCGACATCATTAAAACTCCAATCTTTGCAGAAACAAGAAAAACTCATTTGATACAATTAAACTATCCGATTTCCGAGATAAAAATGGTTTAAACATGCCTAAGGTACCCCCTTACGCTGATGCAAACAGGCCCTGCGCTTGTTTGCATCAACCGTAAAATTTTTGTACATAATTGTTGGGCAATTGGTGGGCCAATAGTCCAACTCTGTGCCAGCAATTGGTTTTTCTTTGGCTGTGCAGATGATCTGTCAACACGTACGTTGACAGATCGCAAGTTCGGGATTTAGCACATGCGCGAAATCCCAAACTTGCAGTCCATTTCAAAGGCAGCATGATGGCATACTTTCAGAGTATGCCGTCATACCCACTGCAAATTCTGGCCCATTAACATTCAATCAGCGAGCTGCTAGCACGGAGCATGCTGCTTATAGGCTGCTCGCCGATTGGGAGGGTAGGGAATCTGGCAGGGCAGTCAATCTCGATGGGTTTGCACCAGAACCTTAAAGGGGAGGGGTGGAAGTGCCAGGAGTAAAAGGGAGCAGTGGGTTATAGTGGCAGTGAAATTTTTGCAGCACCTCGATACGCAAGGAGATCAAATACTGGAAGCCCTCAAGGTTTAAAACACACAAATGACTGCAGTAAAAATGAATGACATACCTGTTTCCAGCTTCCCCTTACTTCAATTAAGGATCCCTTTAAATATTGCTGGCAATGGCTGCTTCCCAGCTTGTACTGGCCACGATTTGTGGGCGGGTTGAGGAATTGGCGGTAACAATGCGAGTCGAGACAAAAATGGCATCAGGGTCTGAACTGCCTCATTCAATCCAGATTTGCATATATTAATGATATATTTTAATGTTATATTTCCGATAGGAGCTCTGGCCACTGAAATCCAGGCCCACCCGAAAATGGGAAAGGGTGGACAGCCAGCACTAAGTCGACATGTCAGTCCTCCACCACTGCCCTGTGTTTAAGCGTAGATGGGGTGCTAGCAAGACAAAAGTTGCCCCAGGTCATTTCATCCAAGTTATACATTGGCTGGGACTCACAAATAAACAATCAAAATGGGAAAACCGTGTGCGGGCAGAGCTTGTCAATGATAAACAGCTGAGCTCCCCGGATTGTAATTTTGCAGCTAAAGTGGGACAGCTGGACTATCTAAGTTCAAATATTGAGCTTATTACATCAGTTTAAGTGAGCTATTTAACCAGATCACAAGCATATTTTCTTTTATTGTGACATGTGTACAGAAAGAAGTTTAACAAAATAATGATGCCATAATATTATGACAGGAATGAGACTAAGGGACGCAATATTAAAGCATTTAAGTGCCTCCTATATTCAGAAATTTCAGTCAGGTATGCTGTGTTCTGAACTGATAAAATATCTTTTATACTGCAAGCCTATTACTGACTGTAATAAAAGATTTGTGCGAGTTTTAAGACTATCTTTGAGAAAAAAAGACTATAATCAGGTTTAGACGTGATGGGGAATGAAGCCATGTCTGTCAGATGACATGACATTTAATATAGATAAATGTAGTGTTATCCACATGTATACCATGTAGGTTTACGACCCTAAAAACTGTTGAGTGAGAAAACGATCTAGGTGTAATTGTATATGAGTCTCTAAATGTTCATGTCCAGTGGGATGTGGGCGTCGCTGGCAAGGCCAGCGTTTATTGCCCATCCCTAATTGCCCTTGAGAAGGTGGTGGTGAGCTGCCTTCTTGAACCGCTGCAGTCCGTGTGGTGAAGATACTCCCACAGTGCTGTTAGGTATGGAGTTCCAGGATTTTGACCCAGTGACGATGAAGAAACAGCGATATACTTCCAAGTCAGGATGGTGTGTGACTTGGAGGGGAACTTGGAGGTGGTGGTGTTCCCATGCGCCTGCTGCCCTTGTCCTTCTAGGTGGTAGAGGTCACGGGTTTGGGAAATGCTGCCGAAGAAGCCTTGGCGAGTTGCTGCAGTGCATCTTCTAGATGGTACACACTGTAGCCATGGTACGCCAGTGGTGGAAGGAGTGGATGTTTAAGGTGGTGGATGGGGTGCCAATCAAGCAGGCTGCTTTGTCCTGGATGGTGTCGAGCTTCTTGAGTGTTGTTGGAGCTGCACTCATCCAGGCAAGTGGAGACTATTCCATCATACTCCTTACTTGTGCCTTGTAGATGGTGGAAAGGCTTTGGGGAGTCAGGAGATGAGACACTCGCCGCAGAATATCCAGCCTCTGACCTGCTCTTGTTGCCACAGTATTTATGTGGCTGGTCCAGTTAAGTTTCTGGTCAATGGTGACCCCTGAGGATGTTGATGGAGGGGGATTCAGCGATGGTAATGCCAGTGACTGCTGGTAGATGAGAGCATTGGTGTCATGATGTTTAATTACAATGTGACAGTGTGAGACAAGCGCAATGGAACCATCTGGTCTTTTCCTGCCCATCATTTTTGCATGTTTGTATGTGTAGTTCACCCTTTTAAGGCTTCATTTTATCCAGCTTACACTGTACACCAATACTTTAAATTAAATGGGACCAAAAATTCAAAATCCTTCTGATGCATTCCCAGTATAACTCCAACAGGCATGTGGTGGAAGGGCCATGAATTAGGCCAGGACCCAAATACGCCAAATAGGACAAGAGTTTCCGCTTTGCCTTGTCAAGGCGAAGCCTCCGCCTGTCCTACACAAAGCTAGAGGTGTAGAGGGTGATAGGACTAGGGGGCATGGATTTCCTGTGCCCCTGGAATAGCAATATAGTGGCAGGCGGGATCAGGAATATCAGCCAGTCTACTGGTGGGTGTGGGATCCACCTTGGGGCACCAGTGGTCCCATGCAGGTACCTCCTGAACAACAGCATGTTGTGAATATTTGGCCCAAATATTTTTCTTTACCTGCTCCAATTTTTCCCTTTCTCTCAGGAGGTGCCGACTCTCGCTGGGCTTTGGTTTCAAGGTGCCACATACCCTCTTATACCTCAACTGACTAGCCCTTCTTTGTACATGAGTCTACACCCCCAAGGCCTTGGGATTATGCTAATGCATGAAAGTTTGATGTCCTCTCTCTGCAGTTAAAGCAGAGGTGCGGATCCATTTATGTGCATGTGCTGAATCCCGAACTTGCGATCTGTCAAGTTTCGCCTTGAGAGATGATTTGCTCCGACTGTGAAATCCTCATTGCTGGTGCAGAGTTGAGCGAATTGCCCACCAACTGCTTAGCAATTACCCAGTAAAATTTTACGGCTGGTGCAAACAGGCGCAGGAGCCTGTTTGCACAGCGTACGTGGAGGAGGGATATGCAGCAGCTTGAAATATAAAACTACCATGATAAAAAAAATCTTCAAAATAAATATCTATATCCATCTAACTATCTTCTGATCCCAGCACAACTGTACCAAGAATGAGAGACTGATTTATTTATTAATTTACTGGGGTGAGTGAGACAAAAAAATCACGAATGGGCATCGGAGATTTTGGTTTCCTGATTGGAGCCTTGCCCCACGTGGTCCCAGGTACGCTCACGCACACGGGGCGCCCCTGGAATCCGTGGGCCACTACGCTGCGCTCAACTCCGCAGCGAAACAATGCGAGTTTTCGAAGGAGGCCTTGCACCAGGTAAGTGCGGATTTCTTTCGGAGGTCGGCGCCGTGCTCCTTAGCTGTGCCACCGACCGCAATTTCAGGGCCATTGTGTGCTTGTACACTATTATCACACAGGTTTACTTTCAAAGCTTGAGCACTAGCAGGAGGTTTGAGTGTGGGAGAGGGGAGGCATCACAACCCAGCCCAATCCTGCCCTCACTCAGTGTTGCAGTTCACAGCAGGGATCACTGGACAGCAGTGTGGAGTGAGCTATCCGCCGGTACCTCAGCTTGAGGCCTTTTGCGATCGGTGGGCACCGCAGGGGTTGGAATGTTTGGTGGACAGGGTCAATAATCTTATTTAAGTTATAAATTTCCTTTATTTTATGATTTAATTTTCTATTAGTTGTGCCCCTTTAAAAGGGCTCACTTTTGTTTGTTTTTGTTTGATGACTTGGGGCAACCCAGTGTCTCCTCATAGTTCAAAATTTTTAAAAAGGCGATGCGGAGGGATTTTATTTCCGTCTGCATCTACTGCCATTCATTAAACTGCCTCACACTGCTGCTGGCCAGCTTGAGCAGTTCCTGACAGCCCATTCTCCTGAGCATGTCACAAGCATTTACAGGAAACTCTTTCGTATCCGGCACCGACGGGACTGGGATGGTGCCGGTTGATTAAAAATTCCGGATAACGGAGAGGTATATCTACTGAGGCTGTTTTTAACAAACAAAAATAAAAAAATCAAGAAATGTGCAGTATAATTGGGTACTCACCTACAGAATGTTGTGTTAAATGGATGGTGGAAGATGCTTGATTAAGTACAGTAATGCCAGTTGAGGGTAATCCATAACTCTTTAATTACTTAACAGTAAAACAAAACTTTTAAACGACTGTATACTGTAGTTTTTGGAGTGAGAATTTTGCCGGTTAATAGAGAATTCTGGATATTTAGGTGCCGTTTAAACGAGAGTTTCCTGTATATAGCACCTTTCACGACCGCCGGACATCTCAAAGCGCTTTACAGCCAATGAAGTGGAGTCACTGTTGTAATGTGGGAAACGGAGCAGCCAATTTGCGCACAGCAAGCTCCCACAAAGAGCAATGTGATAATGACCAGATAATCTGTTTTTGTTATGTTGATTGATGGATAAATATTGGCCAGGACACCGGGGATAACTCTTCTATCGAAATAGTGCCATGGGATCTTTTACATCCACCTGAGAGAGCAGACGGGGCCTCAGTTTAACGTCTCATCCGAAAGATGGCACCTCGGATAGTGCAGCACTCCCTCAGCACTGCACTGGAGCGTCAGCCTACCTTTATGTGCTCCAGTCCCTGGCGTGGGACTTGAACCCACAACCCTCTGACTCAGAGGTGAGTGCGCTACCCACTGAGTCACAGCTGATGAACACTAACTATTTGATGGGACATTCTTATTGTTTGAAGCTGTTTTGGTGCAGGCTCAATCTCAAGAACAATCGTGAACAGACCAGTCCCAAATCTCGGCTGGAATGCCATCAAGTTGGCCAAAGTGAAAGTTTGCGTTGCAGCACATACAGTGCTTACAGTGGCACAAGCTCTTTCAATGTGCTTTTGGCATTTTGATCTTGAACTAACGGTAGAATTTTAAAAAAATTAAACAATTTGTTCTTCCAGACGCCGCTTTTAAACTGCTTACATTGTAAAACAAACAAGTTAAACGACAGCAATTTCCATTTAAAAGCAAGTTTGGCCTATGTGCTTATTTTACCTCTATTCATTTCTATGGTCCTACTGACATTTTTGCCTGAGAGTGAGCTCTTTCACCTCGAAATGCTTTGCATCGCCAGAAATGCTTGGGAAAAGGTTTTCTCTCTGTCCTGTCAGTCAGAGAATGGTATGTGACACTGGAGAACCTACAAAGGCAGGACAAAAATAGTGCACAAAATGGGGTAGGGGTGAAGAGGCTGGGACAAACTACATATAAAGCTAACACATTTTTTCAAGCTCCAATGTATTCTAATGATCTAAAATGACCCTGCATCTTTTTTGTCCTGCCGCGCACATACACCATTAATTACCCACTAACAGCTACCAGTCATGTAACAAAAGCTTCAGAATGTGTTAATAGCCTATTCTTACAGGGTGAGAGCAAACGGATGTGTCTGTTCTCTCACTTCAGTGACCCAGGGATTTTCTCACTGAGGCACCCAACTATTAGACGTCGAGTAAAATTCGCCTCTGCTGTTCTTTTAGACTCAATGCTCTGTATTTTCACAGTATGCCCCATTTAAAAGCGGCCGACTTAACAGTAAAGATAAAAAGAAAAAGAAACCGCTAATGCTGGAAATCTGGTTTAACAGCAATTTGCCCTATACCGCTATCAAATCAATTATTCATGAGGGGAATGTGCACTCCTGGTAAGAGTGATTTCAGTTAAGGGTAATATTTTGTTGAAAAATTCTACTTGCTTTTGAAGGAATTTTTAAATATTAATCCAGTTTTATGCATGAGACTTAAAGTATTTTTTTAATAAATCCCCAAGCTGGTAAATTATATCTCTAAGGGTATAATGTTGAAGCTTCATTTAAATATGGTAGGTTAGATTTGTAACATCATATGATGTGAGACTAACTGCCTCAAAATAAATTGTTTCTTTGTACAAGGCTGGCTTGAGAGAACACACTCCGTGGTATACGACTAATATTTGCAGGAGCCCAAATGAAAAACAAGTCTTCCAAACACTCAAATGCCTGAAGTCGTTTTTAAAATTCCTTATTTATTTTCTTTTAAGAAAAGAGAATACGTGTATATATATATGTTGTAAAGTCATTGGCGCATTTAGGTCTGATTGTGAACCAGCTAGGAACTGCACATTAGCAAGATAATGGCTCGGAATTTGCGGTGGGTAATAACGGCAAAGGAACAGCGTTCGCTGTTATTACCCCTTTGAAACTGACTGTAACATCAGGATGTAGCACATGCGCAGCCTAACGCGGAAATCCTGAAGCTGCGGTCAGTCATTCACTGCTCCAACACTGGCTGTGCTGTGCCCGCCCCCCACCCACTGCCCCCATAGGCGGTATTCAGTGTAATCAGGGAAATCAGTGAAACTGATGAAAACTTGGGCTTTTCTGCAGTAACATCACTGTTAAATATCCCCATAAAAGTTAGGCTGTGTTGGATTAGGTGTAACTGGGGTTTTAACAGCGTACTGACCGCTAAACAAAAGTTATGGCCCTGAAAAATGAATTTTAATTTTGTTGTGTGTCAAATTTCTCCATTTTAATGAAAATTAGAATTTGTAAGAAACTGTAAAAAAAATTATATTTTTGAAGTTTGTCCATCTTTATTTCAGGTTTACCTTTTCCCCATGTGACCGCCCCAATCTTTGTTTCGTTCTCTGTAACATTTAAAAAAAATCAGAATAAAAGCAACTTCTTCACGAATATAAAAACAGAAAATGCTGGAAATACTCAGCAGGCCAGGCAGCATCTGTGGAGAGAGAAACAGAGTTAACGTTTCAGGTCGATGACCCTTCGTCAGAACTGGAACAAGCTGGAGATGGAACAGGTTTTTAAGCAAGTGCAAGGACAGGGACAGGGGGGAGGGGAGGAAAGAACAAAAGGGAAGGTCTGTGATAGGATGGAAGGCAGGAGAGATTAAGAGACAAAAGGGATGATGGTGCAAGGCAAAAGGAGATGGTAATGGGACAAGTTAAGAAACAAAAGATGACTCTAGACTTCTTTCGCTTCCTGGTTCCCTGTCTGTGAGAATTCTGCATTGTGATTGGCTGCTTAGACAGATTGTTGACATCACAGCAGCTCAAACAAGAGGCTCCCCACTATTGTACACTGATCAGACTTACGCATCGAGAAAGGCAAACTTTTTGCCACAGAGATTGCCAGATCTTTGTGGGCAGCTTTCTTCGGGGCCAGCGGCGAAATTTTGGGCCAATGCGATGAAGTCTTGGGGTTGGGAGAGATACCAAGGACCCTGCCTACCTACAGGGTAGGGTCGCTGGCCTCTGTGGGGCATTGGGAGGGTTGAGCAGTCTGTGCTCCCAACCTGACCCTGGGTGCTGTTTTTATTGTTTGCAATTGAGTACCTGCGCCATATGGGCTGGCGTTAAAGGGTTCCAGACTTTCCTGATACCTCTTGAGTTCTGTATGTTACTCGCTCTGATAAAAATCTGGAATACATCATGAATATGCGTATCGTCCTGGTGCTAATCTTCTCTGTATTGTTCCAATTTTCAGCACGTGTTCTGCTGCAGTAAGCACAAAGTGTATTTAAAAACATAAATATATGCTGTGCAAAATCTCTGATTCCTGGGGGGTGATTTTGTCAATGGGGGCGCGTTGGAGGCGGGACAGCTGCTTGTCAAGTTTCAGTCCCGCCTCCATCAGCTTGTGGCCAACCCACGCTATTTTCCCTTGATTGACCTTGTTAAACCGGCCCAGCGGGTTTAGCAGGCCAATTAAGGGGAAGCCGGTTACAGAGACATTTTTGACAGATGAATTGTCATCGTTTGACAGCTCTGTGAAGCTGTCAAACACTGACATTCTCTGTTGTTTGATGAGTTCTTGTATTCAAGACTCATCAAACCTCTTGTGAGCAGAAATTAGATGGTTGTTGCATCGGAGAATGCAGCAGCCGTCTGTCATCTCTGCCGGTGAGATGCGAGACTTTCCGCATCCCCAACTGTTGAAGCCTGCAGGAAGAAACAAAGGTAAGTAAACATTTTCTATCACTTTCCACTCATCTCACATACTTACCTCTCCACACTTGCACCCATCACTCACCTCCACAGTGCACTTTTGCACCCCGCAGACCCCCGCAGACCCACTGCTCGCCTCGGTGACCTTGGCGGGATTTCCTGATGTCGGGAAGCCCGCGCCTCTGGTGGGAAAATGGGGATAATCCTCTTAACTGCCTGTTAACTACCTGTTAATATGCAGTTAAGTGGCTGTAATCCCCTTCCCGCTTCCAGGAGACGGGACCCGGCGTGGGTCTGCTACCTACATGCTGGGAAGATGGCACGGAGGCGGGTTGGAAGTGGGATGGGCACCCGCCCCCAGATTCTGCCATTTTCCCAGCAGTCCTGCCTCCCCAGGGCTGGCAAAATCCAGCCCCTGGTTTCCACGGAAAGTGGACACAATTGTCAAATGTGAGCCCCAAAATACGGGTGAAAAAACCTGGAAAATCCCTGAAAAACAACAGAATCTGCCTTTTCTGCCATGATGAACCAGTAACCCTAATTACACACCACAAGACGAACAATCTGCATTCACACAGTGTCTTTAACATGGAAAACTGTCCCACGGTGCTTCACAGAAATGCAATCTGACAAAAATGGAAACATACGGATGTAATCGCAGAATGGGATTCCGAAAATATCGGTAAGATTTCCAGAATCCCATGTAACAAAAAACAAAAAATATAGACATTTGTCACATCTTTCAGAAAGACCTCAAAGAATCTCACAGAGTGCACCACTTAGAAGTGCAGCGACTGTGCTTATGTGGAGAAATGTGGCAGCTATTTTCTACACAGCAAGATCCCACAAGGAATGCAATGACCAGTTTTCTGTTTTTTGATAGTGTTGGTTGAGGGGGGGAAGTGTAGCTGATACAGGACGGGCCTGCCCTTTCTTCAAACGGTGCTTTGATATTGCCTGTTTCCCTTGTTCCTTGTTCCTGTCTATGGAGAGTGATCTTCATGTGCTGCTCATTCCCTTTCATTTTCCAGGCCTGCCGGTGACGACGGGCCCCGCTACTAGTTAGGAGACCCAATTGCTCAGTGGAATCGCAAAGAACTAGTTCCCGTATTTACTTTCTTCAAACTGGCTTCCCTAATCTGAAAGCACATCTGTGGACCTGGGATGCCATCAGCTCCCCAAGCACTTATACCAGGGAGCACGGCCAGTGGAGGGAGATTTGAACAGGAACTCTTTTTAAATGAATGCGTGAATGGATCATTTTCTGCCAGCTGGCTAGCAGAGCTTCAATCCTCCATGACGAAACACAGTTAGGCTTTGTCGTTGGAATGCAGCCAGGAACATTTGGAGGCTTTAACTGCCAATGGTAAGACCATTTAATTTATAAAATGGGCGGCTTCCCAACTCGAGGGAAACTTTTTGCCACCACAGTGAGAAAAAGTGTCTGCCACCAGCCAGCGACAGGCCTGCCCACCCCTAGGGGTTTTAGCCACTTCTACTTGAAACTGGCCTTCTTGTCTGGTACACACCAATGCACGATTCCAGACAGTCACTTAAACTGCCACACAGGTCAAGACCGTTGCAGGAGGGCAGAGGGCAGGCAGGTTGATGAGGAGTATACTTTATCTCCTACACATTGGCGATTTGGATGTTATGCTGCTTTGAAATTTAGGGAGGAATTTTAACCCAAAAAAAACAGATGGGTTGAGGTGGGGTGGGAAGTTTCAAAAATCTGATTCCTGACGCCAACCCGCCCACTTCTGGTTTTAACGGAGGCAGGACGGGGGTGGTGGAATGGGGGGTGGGGTGGGCGGGCAGCCAACCAGCTCCTAGGAGACAGGTTGCCTATTTAAATATTATAATGGGACTGGCGTGCCTCAGATTTAACCACCATTTTAAATTTAACAGTGGCTGACCGGGTTTTGCAGGCCTCATGAAACCCGCCAGTTAAATGAAGGCGAGGATTGCTGGATCCAGGAGGAAAGTGGATCCACCGTCCCTGCCTAACCCGCCCCCCACGATTAGAGAGCCCCCCCCCCACAACGAGGCCTCAATCGCCACCGATGTTCCTCTAGCCCCCCAACGTCATCTATGTCCTCCCCTCATGCTCCTCTGGCCCCCACTTGATGAGCCCCCGGCCCCCTGATGAGCTCTTCCGACCGCCCGATCATCCTGCTCCGCACCCCCCACCCCCGCACTAAAATAGGGCCTTTATTCCAAAAATAATCAAAGTTCACAGTTCGATAGTCACAAACTAAGTTTCTTGATGTTGATTCTGAACCCCTTTATGATTTTTAAACTTTAGTTGGGAAATCTCAGTTCCTTAGTTCAGTACACCCTAAAGAGTAGGGAGAAGACGAGATAAATCAAGAAGTGATAAATTAGCTGAGGCCTAGCTTAGATTTGAAAAAACCCATCCATTGTGGATGGAAGGGGAGCCTGAGGGAGGTAAGAAGTTCCACAGTTTCCAGGTTCTAGAAAAGAATGGGTTAGATTAGGACACAGGCCGATGAACGGTTATTCAGCATAACGATGCAGAAAGGAACATGAGTGAGGAGGGCAGTGTATTTGGATCTTAGGAGAGAACAAAAGAATAAACAAGGTGTTACAGTCATTTTTTTTCCTCAGCTGAAGGACTTTGGGGATCACTTTCCCCTTCACCACTTGGGCAGTAAACTGGCAGAGTGGATTACCTACCTCTAATTCAACCCGCCTGATTTTGATTTCCAATGGCCCAGACGGTTAAGGTAAAAATTCCCTCTTTGTTTAATGATGGATGCCCCAGTAGCTGTCATCTATGTACTTAGCTCCTTTATTGATTGTTACACCTGCCACCTCAGCTCACACACCAATATCTGCTGGACAGCCCTTCCCCCACCGCTCCGCACAACACCGTTATATGAAACGATGCATTCCAACATATATTCAGTGCTTTTTTTCATGTGTGGAGCAATGCCCATCAAATATGGCCTGAATTGGAGACAAAACATCAGGGGCAATTTTAATCCTGCCCGCAGGGTGCAAATCGGATGGGTGGGCAATTAAAATTGCCCGTGCGACTCACCGGCTGACATCCCACAGGATGCAATTTTAGCCTGTTCTTCTGAGCAGGCGAGAGGGATACGCTACCGGAAACTGTCGGGGCCCTTCTTTAGATAGGCAGATCAGGCTCCGACGATGTCATCGGGGTCCAACTATTGTTTTAATCAAAGGCCTACGTGGGAAGCCATTGTGGCTTTCCCAACAGGCCAATCTAGCGGTTAGAGGAGTCATGGCCAGAAGAGGCCCATAAAGTTAAGTCTTTTGTTGTGCTCTTCTGGGCCCCACAAGGAAGGTTTAGGCATCCCCTGGGTTTTCCCCACCAGCCCCCGATCGCAAGACCCTCCCAAACCCCCTCCCCGCAACTTACTCGAGTGCCAGGACCATTCCTTTGGTCTCAGGTGCCGGCCTCCTGTCGGCCACTATTGTAAACCCACCTGCCACTTCCTGCCGGTTTGGGTGGGAAACTGGTCGGGGGGATTGCAGGTGAGGCCTGGAATTAAACTCTCCCAGGCTCATAGAACTGAGGTTGGGCAGTTTGTTGTCCCGCTCACCCGACTCCCGCCCCAAGTTAAAATCAGTTCTGCACACGAGTGATGTATTTAGCATCGCAGGGGATTTCAATCAGAACCAAATCAGATTGCAGGACTTGTCTGGAAATTAATGGCCAATCTTGAACATTTTGGGAACAATAGGGAAAGTCACCTCACTTCATGACAAGCACACCCCATACAGAGTGCTGTTTGCAACATGTGGGCCAGACAATCCCACTCTTCAGGCTGCAGAAGGACAGGTAGCACCTCTGGGAACAATCTTTGGAAAAATGTGAATGCTAATTTTAAATAATTAAGTCTATAATGCATGTCACAAAGTCTTTTAAGTACAGAAAAATGACTTACACAGCAGTGTAAATGTACAGCAATGTGATTTATATAACATGCTTAAAAGCTGGGGCACAACTTCCTATGTATTGTCAATACTTCATTGCACAGTAACTGTCTGATTGTCAAGAACATAAATGTAGTTCAATGACAAAAAACTTACGTCTGCATTTATATTTGAGTTAACCTGATTAAAGAATGCTGAAATTGTATCTGTTCCTACAAATGACTGGTTATCATATTATATTACCACATGTAATGTACAACACTCCTTTTTTGATGCAGTAGTTAATGCATTTTTATTATAAAACACACTAGAGATGCCAACAGAGCAGAAATACAAGATCTATCTCTCATTTTCTTCCAGTATCATTGTTTTCACTCCAACTCCACTGAACACAGTAATTGGTCGAATATCCAAAGTACTTATTCATTAAAATTGTGTTGAAACAGATTATGAAATGTGGCTCTGCACTAAGCTTAAAGTTTATGTACAGACAGCATTACTTCTTCATTTGTTGACATTCTTGGCCTTGTAATCTCCTCTGACCTCAAATGGAACCTCTCCTCAATTACTATAGCTGCCTCCAACTCGCTTGGTTTCCTCTTTCGGGCCAAAGAAATTTTTTTCCACTCCACAATGTTCAATTCTCTATATAAACCCCAATTCTGTCCAAGACCTGAACACTCCTGCCATATTTGTGAAGGGTCTTCCAGCACTTGTTGCTAGGACAGAATATAAGAAAAGCATGTTGTCTGATAGAACTATGTGAAAGGCGCTACATAAATGCAAGTTGTTATTGTTGTCGATAATTCCCCCACTCAACGCTGGACTCCAACCATTCTCTCACACAATCTCTCTTGCCTTTCTCTATTTTGTTGACGCCACTGTGTTCAAAACTCCTCTGAACCTTCTTCTGTTGTTGCTTCTACTAAACTCCCGAAATCACCATCCAATATGCTCTTGCTCCTCCTTACATCTTAATTGTGCTGAAATTTGCACAGTGTCCCCCAAATCATTCTTCCCAGGACCTCAAAACTTTGGAACTTCTTCCCTCCCTCAGTCATCATGCTTTTAAAACCAGAACTTGGCATTAGCTGACCATTATTTCCTAATTTATCTTGTTTTCTCTTTCACCTTTTCCAGTGTCGTGCACTGCGAGTCTTGATCCTTCACCTAGGTTTCTCACTTGAAAAAGAAATACAAGTCTCCCTTGATTCATAAAATGCAAGTGAGGAATATACACGGAAAAGAACCTCAGGATCAAGTGCCAATTAATCCTGTCCGTTGAGAATGTGTAATTCCACATATTGTCTTCTGATTAACATACTCCACTTGGTTCATTCATGGACCTGATCTGCATTCAGAGAGGAAGATGCTCACTGCTTACCATGGTTTTGGCCTTTATAGCAACAAGAGTATTTCAGGCCAAATTTCCCTTTTCCAGCACAGTCAAGGGCTACATACAATGCACTAAATGCACCCTTATGCAACTCCACTGGTTCACGGTACTCCATTCTAAGTTCCAGTCACCTATTACCACTGTCCTTGCTTACCTCCACTGGCTCCCAGCCCCCCACACACTGATTTCAAAATCATAACCCTTGTTTATAAATCCCTCCATGACGTAACTCCACCCTACCTCCTCCAGTCCAAAATCACAGCTTGCATCCTCCATTCTTCTGACTCTATCCCACTGTATTCTCCACATTCCTTCCACTCCACCACTGATGGCAGAGCTTTTAGCCAGGACACCCCCTGTAATTCAATAGCAAAATACTGCGGATGCTGGAAAACTGAAATAACAACAGAAAACGCTGGAAATACTCAGCAGGCCAGGCAGCATAAACCCCTTCACCTGTCACATCTCTTCCCACCTTTTAAAGCTTCCTCCAAACCCATCTTGTTGACCCTGCCTTCAGTCACCTCCCTCTAAGTCTTCTACCTTCTGTATGGTGCCTGTACCACTCAACCCCACCCTCCCCAGACCTTCTGAAATGCCTTGGGATGGTTTAGTGTTATATAAATGGAAGTTGTGTTGTTGTAGCTGTCATAACGTAAGCAAAAGTTTGTTAAATATTTATATATTTAGGTAGTTTTGCCAACTTTTTATATAACAGAAACAAGGAAGTAAAAGTCTTGTACACTTTGACATTTAAGACAGAAAGAGGAAGTTCTTTGCAAAGTATAGGTTATCTAAAGATTCAAGGATCATGTTGTGTCTGTGTGTTGATAGAGACACTGAAGACAGGAGTTGGTTTCATAGGTGTTTACTAAATAAAGTCTGGAGGGGAACTAACTGATACAGGTAGACTACCCTTTATCCGAACTTCCGAAAACCGAAACCCTCTAAAAACCGAAGGTTTTTTCGGTCAGCGTAAGTCGTGTGCACAACATTACCAGAGTGGCGCACGACCCCCCGCGGACGCCCCCGCGGACCCCCGCCGACCCCGACCCCCGCGGACCCCCCCGCGGACCCCCGCTGACTTACGCTGAGCAGAGGGTCAGCGTAAGTCGTGCGCACGACCCCCTGCCGACCCCCCCGCGGAACCACCTGACTCTCTTCCAAAGGCTCGAAAGCAACGAGAGCTCTGAGCCCGCGGCGGTGCCGGCCCCTGTTCCGACCGAGCACGACGACCTGTTGGTGGAAATGCGGAACTTCATTGCATTCCAGGCTAGCAGCGACGGACAAGCCACGACTGCGGACCCCCCCGCGGACCCCCGCCGACCCCGACCCCCGCCGACCCCCCCGCGGACCCCCGCCGACCCCCCCGCGGACCCCCGCTGACCCCGACCCCCGCCGACCCCGACCCCCGCCGACCCCCCCGCGGACCCCCGCCGACCCCCCCGCGGACCCCCGCTGACCCCGACCCCCGCCGACCCCCGCCGACCCCCCCGCGGACCCCTGCTGAACCCCCCGCGGACCCCCGCTGACCCACCTTCCGAAATCCAAAATTTTCTGAAAACCGAAACACGGCTGGTCCTGAGGTTTTCGGATAAAGGATAGTCTACCTGTACAACACAATATACAGGCTTACATAGCCTGAGTGGCCATTACCGGCATTACAGTACACATGGGGCTCTTAAAGGCACATACACTACAATTCCTCCCCTTTTAGCCAACCAGTACATAATATTTTAAGTAATTATTAATTACATGTTACAAGAAAAATAATCCACACATTGCTGCAGTTAATTAATTATAAGTCAGTCTCTCTGGAGGCTTCCTGACTCGGTCCGGATAACGCCTCGGTGGTGTAGTAGTTTCTGGTGGTGTAGTAGGTTCTTTTGGCAAGGCTGATTCAGCTTGAATGCCAGTGTCGGGTTCATCGGGTTCCAGTATCACCGGATCGGAGGTAGATATGGGTATCTCTACTTCATCGTTAGGCATATAGAGTTGTGGTGTAGGTTGTCCCTTTTCGGATGACTCTATGATTTGGTCAGCATGGCGCCTTATTATGCTTTCTCCGATGTCCACGGTATACATCAGCGGTCCTAGTCGTGTGCAGATAGTTCCAGGCTGCCATTTCTCGGTATGGTAGTCCCGGGCCAAAACTTGTTGACCTATCTTGCATCCTAGGCAGCTCTTGGTCATTTCTTCGATGTCTCCATCGATACCTGGCCACCATACAAACGCCCTGGCTAGGTTCTTCATTTTCACTCCACCCAGATGCCCCTTGTGAAGCTCCTTTAGAACTTTATCCTGGAGTTTGGGTGGAATCACCACTCTGGATCCACACATCAAGGTTCCTCGGCACACTGACAGCTGTTCTCTTCTTTGCGAGAATGCTGGCAACAGTGGTTCGCCATGTGCTGGCCATCCCTTCACTGTTAAATCGTAGACTCGTGAGAGAGTCGGGTCATTTCTAGTTTCCCTTTCAATGGCAGAATTTGTTACTGGTAGACATTCGACTATGGTAGAGTGGAAAATCTCCACTGGGTCTACGGTAGGTGCTTCTTCTACCGTTGGCAACAGTAGGCGCAATAACCCGTCAGCATTCCCATGCTGTTTTGATCCTTTGTATTCTATGTTGTATTGGTGTGCCCCTAGAAAAAGGGACCACCTCTGTAGCCTTTGCGCTGTCATAATGGGAACACCCTTTTTAGGGTTGAATATGGAGATGAGGGGTTGTTGGTCAGTCAACAAGGTAAATTTTTGTCCGTGTAGGTAATGGTTGAATTTCTTCACTCCCCATACCAGGCTGAGTGCTTCCCTGTCGATTTGGGCATAGTTACGCTCAGCTGAGTTCAATGAGCGTGACGCAAAAGCTATCGGCCGTTCCGAGCCATCAGGGAATTTATGCGATAATACTGCTGCTACGCCGTGTTTGCGTGGGTTTCCTCCGGGTGCTCCGGTTTCCTCCCACAGTCCAAAGATGTGCGGGTTAGGTTGATCGGCCATGATAAAAATTGGCCCTTAGTGTTAGGGGGGATTAAATACGTGGGGTTACAGGGTTACGGGGATAGGGCTTGGGTGGGATGGCTGTCGGTGTAGGGACCGGGTGCTAGGGTTTGGATGATCAGCCATGATCTCGTTGAATGGCGGAGCAGGCTCGAAGGGCCGAATGGCCTACTCCTGCTCCTAGTTTCTATGTTTCTATGTAAGGGGATGCATCGCACGCCAGTCTGATTGGCAGTGATGGGTTGTAATGAGCCAAAACTTCTTTGGACGTGATTAAGTCTTTGCATTTATGGAAGGCACGTTTACAGTCTTCGCTCCATTTCCAAATTACTCCTGTTTGTAGCAGTTCATTAAGAGGGTGTAGAAGAGTTGATAAGTTCGGTAAAAATTTATGATAGTAATTTATTAATCCCAGGAACGACCTTAATTGTGAAACATTTTCAGGTGCTGGGGCTTTTATGGCCACTTCAATTTTTTCAGGTGACTTATGCAACCCTTCCTTGTTAATTATGTGGCCCCAATATGATGTTTGATTCTGGAAAAATTCGCACTTGGGGCGATTTGCTCGTAGGCCCCGTTCTCTCAGCCTAGTGAGCACCTGCTCCAAATTGGCAAGGTGCTCGTTGTCGTTTTCTCCTGTTACAAGGATGTCATCTAGGTAGCATTGAGTCCCCGGAATCCGTTGGAGGACTTGCTCCATAGCTCTTTGCCAGATAGCTGGAGCGGATGCTACTCCGAAAACCAGTCGATTGTACTGGTATAGGCCTTTGTGTGTATTTATCGTGAGATACTTTTTAGAGGCCTCTTCAACCTCCATCTGTAGATATGCCTGTGCCAAGTCAATTTTGGTGAAACGTTTCAATCCGGATAGTGAGGCAAAAATATCTTCTATCCTCGGAAGAGGATACTGTACCATGTGAAGGACCGGGTTTACAGTCACCTTGAAGTCTCCACAGATGCGAATTTTTCTCTGTTCTTCAGATTTATCGTTATTCAACGTTTTCTTCATGACCGGGACGATGGGTGTTGCCCACTCGCTCCAATCTATTTTGGATAATACGCCTGCCTTTTCCAAATTCTCCAGCTCTGCCTCGACTGCTGGACGAATTGCGTATGGCACTGGCCTTGCCTTAAAAAAACTTGGGAATTGCCGCATCTTCCACTTTTATTGAGGCGGTGATGCCTTTCAAGGTTCCTAGTTTCTCTTGAAACACTTCCTTGGCGTTGGCCAAGATGCCTTTTAATCGTTCAGGTATGACGTCATCATCATTTTTTTCCTTACTGGTCACCGTCAGTGCCTGAATGGAGTGCCAGTCTAAACGTATTTTCCTGATCCATTCACGTCCCAACAGCGGTGGACCACCATCTTGTAGAACGTATAAATACAACTTCTGTATTTCCTTGCCGTTGTATACAACAGGCACCCTTATTTTTCCTTTGGGGTATACTTTCTGCCCCGTATATGTTTTCAAGATAATGGATGTGTCTTTTAAAGGTATATGCGGAAATAGCCGCTCGTAATCCCATCGATTTATGACGGTTAGAGCTGATCCTGTATCTAGCTCCATTTTAACTGGGGACCCTGCTATTGTGAGGGTAACCCAAATGGTCTGGTAATCTTCTTTGGCAATTACATTATGTAATTTGAAAGAGCTTAGTCTCTTGTTTCCGGAGTCGCTATCGCTCTTCTGGTCTTCGGAGCTACTGTCCGTCATCATTTGTACCTTTCTGTGCTTCCTCATTGATTTTATTTCTGTTAGTGGATTTTTTGTTTCCAGATCGGCATACACGTGTAATGTGTCCCATCTTTCCGCATTGCCTGCATGCTTTGTACTTGAACCAGCAGTCCCTCTGGTTATGGGTGGATCTGCCGCAGCGATAACATCTCTCGAAACCCCGTGTCATTTCATGGGTGCCGAAGTCCTGTGGCTTTTGCTGTATTTCTGCAGCTCCTCTTGCACTGAAAGCCTTGTCCAGTGTCAAATCTTTCTCAGAAAGTAGCCTTTTTTGTGTTCCTTCACTTAGGAGACCGCAGACGAATTTGTCTTGTAGAGAATCTGCCAGTCCTGCCTCGAATTGGCAGTGTAGGGTATCAACAATCTCCTTAAAATTCTTGTCCATTGGTTCGGCTGGAGTGATTAAGTTTCGTAACAGCTTATATGTCTTTGCGCCCATTAGATTTAGAAGTACTGAAGCTTTTTTTTCATCTTCTATTCCATTTGCGGTGCAATATACCTCCACTCTTTCCACATATGTGGTCCAATCCTCTATCTTGTTATCAAAAGCATCAATATTGCCAAACTTAGGCATCCTAGAAAAAAAAATGGCGCTTCCCGCGCTTCCCCGCCGCTGCTGCCGATGACAACGCTGTTTCTCGCGGTTTCCATTCTTTTTATTTATTTATTTACAGTTGGAGACTCGTTCCCACTGGACTCTCTCTCTAGGTCTGAACGCCGACCTGCTTGCAGCGCCGGCCGTCTCCCGAGTGCTCCCTCCCCGTCTGTTACTGCTTGCCTCCGCTTTCGCTGCTTGGCCTAGCTGTAGAACCAGCCACTGGAGCCCCAGCCCGACGCCCAGGAAGGATTATTGCAGTACCTGCCACCAGCTTGGCTAGCTGGTGAAACCACAGCTTTTTTTTCTTGATTTTTCTTCAACTTTGGATGCCAGAGGAATTGATGTCCTTGAGGTGCTGCCGAATTGCAGGTAAGTCCGTTTCCAATTCGTCGCCACTGTTGTGTCTGTGTGTTGATAGAGACACTGAAGACAGGAGTTGGTTTCATAGGTGTTTACTAAACAAAGTCTGGAGGGGAACTAACTGATACAACACAATATACAGGCTTATATAGCCCGAGTGGCCATTACCGGCATTACAGTACACATGGGGCTCTTAAAGGCACATACACTACAGATCACGTTACATAACTCACAACATATTACAAACTTGTAAAAGTAAATCCATTTTCATTTTTTTTGGATCACTCTCTATAGGTGCCCCTGACATTCCCTGACAGAGATGCGAGTAGGTGATCTGCTCCAAGGTGAGTGTAGATACTATTTGGAATGTGCTTCACTCTGATTTTCCCTGTTCCCTGTGCGACGGAGCCTCACCTTATCACCGCCCAATGATGAATTGCACTTGTGAACCCATGTCCTGCCACTTGGGATTGTAGCACATCAGGGTGTCAGTTCACTGATCCAGCATGGCATCGAGCTCCTGTAATTAAGGTCTTCTTTTGTTGTGCGTGCTGGTCCTGCACCATTTATGTGGAATTTTGCAGCTTTGCTCTTTTGTACATTTGTGAATATTCCTCCGCGGAGCTTGTGTTTGTGCTTGTCGTTATGTTCGCACTGAACTTCATTTCAGTCTGTAGAGTTTGCGCCACTGTAAGTAATCACTACCCCATCTCATTGAGGCCCATCTAACCACTAATAGTGACCTTAAATGTGCTACATATTCAATTCTCCCCAGCAAAATCAGTGCAAATCAGTGATCTCATCAAAATGATAATGTCAGCCAGTTGTTTACAAACAACTTATGCCCAAATTGCACAAAAAGCAGTGGATAAACTCTAATAAGAACGTAAGCCCATATAATCTAATATGGTAATGATGTTATTTTCTTAGAATATGCAGACACAGAGTTACATTCTGACAGATTATACAAATAGATCCCCATATTGTAGCCTGATGGTTAATGTAATTGAAAATCAGCATTAAAAAAAATCAATGGTTAGTGTCTCAGATTTCAGCCATGTTCAGTAAAATCATTCTGTCTGTTCTTTCATGTTGGCACCATATCTCATTTTTTCCCTTCCTTTTCATTTACTCACCAATTTATTTATCTTTTGAAGGCGCAGACTCCTTGATGGGGTTTTGTTCCACGGTCACCTTGTGCTCTCTGGTATCTTGCTGAAATGGCCATTACTCTTTGTCCGTTTGGCTGTTATTAATGCGTGAACCTTGACAGTACAACAAAGAAAGAAAGACTTGCATTTCTATAGCACCTTTCACGACCTCAGGGCGTCCCAAAGCGCTTTACAGCCAATGAAGTGCTTTTGAAGTGTAGTCACTGTTGTAATGTGGGAAGTGCCTTTACCATAGGAAAACATCCCGAGGCACTTCATGGGAGCGTAATTAGACAATCGTTGAGTGTTTGTAGATGATTTAATTGTAGGGGACATTGCAGTTGAGCCCCAATCCTGTCCTTACCCAACATCCACATACCTTCACTTTTAGCAAAGAACCTATGCCTGTTTTCTCTTCCCTAACCCAACGGCTGCAGTCAATTGTGGCACTTCTTCCCACCTCCTAGCCGAGATCAGCTAACTCAGTGGAGACTGGGGATTGAACGTCCAACCTTCATGGTCTGTATAATTCAGCTGCTCACTAGATAATCTCGCTGAGCTACGTGGGGAGCCCATGTCCCTTAGACTTTATTAGGATTATACATTAGTGTTTATTGTTGCCATGAAATTTATAGGCGAACTATTTATAAAGTAAACACATGGCCATCCCAGTGATGATAAATCAGTAGCATTTATTTATTATCTACACATCTCAACCATGCCACTAGCTACATATTTTTTGCATTTAGAACAATGGAGGTATCAGTATTCCTGTCTTGGCTGAATGCCCAGACCCACCATTTGGCTGCAGTGCCTGAACAACTGGGGGTTGTGATTGTGAACTTACCAGAAGAAGCAGTGTTAGTGAAGCCCTCGGAGAAAATGACAGTTTATGGATGCAATATAACTACTTCAGCAGCTACAGGGATTCTGTCCTCCCACGCTGGAGATTCTGAAGGACAGCTGAAAAGGACCGGCAGTCCACATCAGCAGTAAAGGATGAAGATGGAGTCCAGGTGGTCATTGACTCTGTCAGCACATTCAATTGAGTGGTGAGATGCTTGTTCAATCCTGACACCTCAGTGGTCAATTCAGCCACAGAGAACTGAAATTATCCGCGACTAATCCATGTCAGCTGTAATCTTTCTCAAATCTGTGCAGGCTCTCTGTTTAATCCATCATAAATTGGATAGAGATGCTTAAATCAACTGTAACTCTGTGATGGTAAGATGGCCTTTTGTTTTTGCCATTGGCAGATATTGTCATCGGTGAAGAGAAGGCATTTGGAGGACTGTCGTACCTCTAAGGCATCTACATTGTGCTGCGCAAGTGGAGGAGTTCAGGACACATCTGACCGCCCCAGTGGAGCTTGGTCAGTTCTCGCTGAATAAAAACGGCTTTGCAGTTTCACCAACACCAAGAAGCTCTTGGCTGGTTAGAAGTAAATCTGGCTACTTCAGACCCAGGAGGACCAACTTCATAGGATCATTATAGGGGTCAATTTTGCCAGCCCTGGGGAGGCGGGTTTGGAGGCGGGACTGCCAGGAAAATGGCAGAATCTGGGGGCGGGTGCCCATCCCGCCCCCAACCCGCCTCTGTGCCACCTTCCCAAGAGGCAGGTACCCGACCCGTGCAAGGTCCTGTCTCCTCGAGGCGGGAAGGGGATTATAGCTACTTAACTGCCTGTTAACAGTTAACAGGCAGTTAAGAGGATTACCTCCATTTTGCCAACAGAGGTGCGGGCTTCCCGATGTCAGGAAGCCCTGCCAGGGTCAGTGAGGCGAGCAGTGGGTCTGCGGGGGTCAGAGGGGTCCAAAAGTGCGCTGTGGAGGTGAGTGATGGGTGCAAGTGTGGAGAGGTAAGTGTGTGAGGTGAGTGAAAAGTCTTAGAAAAAGTTTCCTTACCATTGTTTCTTCCTGCAGGCTTCAATCGTTGGGGATCCGGAGGCTCCTCATCTCCACAGCAAAGATGACAGAATGGCTGCTGCATTCTCCGATGCAACAACCATCTGCTTTCTGCTCAGGAATTAGGTTTGGTGAGCCTTGAGTACAAGAACTCATCAAACAACAGAGAATGTCAGTGTTTGACAGTTTCTCAAAGCTGTCAAATGATAACAATTTGACAGATGAAACATCATACGCTGACGTTCTCTGTCACCGGCTTTCCCTTAATTGGCTTGCTAAACCCGCTGGGCGGGCTTAACAAGGCTAATCAAGGGAAAGGTTGATTGGCTATGATAAATTGACCCTTAGTGTTAGGGGGATTAAATACGTGGGGTTACGGGGATAGGGTGGGATATGTGTTGGTGTAGGGGTTACGGGGATCGGGTGGGATATGTGTCGGTGCAGGCACGATGGGCCTAAATGGCCTCTATCTGCACTGTGGAGTTTCTGTGATTTCTGTGAAAATAGTGTTGGATGGCCAGAAGCCGATGGAGGTGGGACTGAAACCCAACAAGCAGCAGTCCCACCTCCAACACGCCCCCATTGGCAAAATCACCCCCGATAGAATAATACAGCACGGAAGGAGGCCATTCAGCCCATCGTGCCTGTGCCGGCTCTCTGAAAGAGCTATCCAGTTAGTCCCACTCCCCGCCTCTTTCCCCAAAGCCCGGCAAATGTTTTCATCCATAAGGTATGAAGATATCAAAATATGTCTTTTTTCATTACATAACATAAGAACATAAGAAATAGGAGCAGGAGTAGGCCAATCGGCCCCTCAAGCCTGCTCCGCCATTCAATAAGATCATGGCTGATCTGATCCTAACCGCCAATCCACTATCACAGAACCATCTCCTGCATCTAACAGAATTAGACACACAAAATAGGAGCAGGATCAGGCTACACGGCCCCTGGGCCCGCTCCGCTACCCACAGGGCCATGACCGATCCGAACCTAGACTCATGTCCAAATTCCTGCCCGCTCCCCGTAACCCTTAATTCCCTTTACTTCTAGGAAACTGTCTATTTCTGTTTTAAATTTATGTAATGATGTAGCTTCTACAGTTTTTTGGGGCAGCATATTCCATGGACCTACCACCCTCTGAGTGAAGTAGTTCCTCCTCATCTCAGTTTTGAAAGAGCAGCCCCTTATTCTAAGACTATGCTCCCTAGTTCTAGTTTCACCCATCAACGGGAACATCTTCCCTGCATCCACCCGATCCAACCCCTTCACAATCTTATATGTTTCAATAAGATCGCCTCTCATTCTTCTGAACTCCAATGAGTAGAGTCCCAATCTACTCAACCTCTCCTCATATGTCCATCCCCTCATCCCCGGGATTAACCAAGTGAACCTTCTTTGTACTGACTCGAGAGCAAGTATGTCCTTTCTTAAGTATGGACACCAAAACTGTACGCAGTATTCCAGGTGCGGTCTCACCAATACCTTGTACAACTGAAGCAATACCTCCCTATTTTTATATTCTATCCCCCTAGCAATGAAAGCCAACATTCCATTGGCCTTCTTAATCACTTGCTGCACCTGCATACTAACCTTTTGAGTTTCGTGCACCAGGACCCCCAGATCCCTTTGTACTTCAGTACTTTCCAGTTTCTTGCCATTAAGATAATAACTTGCTCTACGATTTTTCCTGCCAAAGTGCATAACCTCACACTTTCCAGTATTGTATTCCATCTGCCAAATCTCTGCCCACTTACTTAGCCTGTCTATGTCCCCTTGAAGGTTTTTTATGTCCTCCTCACTCACTACTTTCCCCCCCATCTTAGTATCATCTGCAAACTTTGATATGTTACACTCGGTCCCCTCCTCCAAATCGTTAATATAGATTGTAAAGAGTTGGGGACCCAGCACTGACCCCTGCGGAACACCACTAGTTACTGATTGCCAGTCCGAGAATGAACCATTTATCCCAACTCTCTGCCTTCTGTTAGATAGCCAATCCTCTGTCCATGCCAGAATATTACCCCCAATCCCGTGATTTTTTATCTTAAGCAATAATATTTTGTGTGGCACCTTGTCAAATGCCTTTTGGAAGTCTAAATACACTATGTCCACTGGTTCCCCTTTATCCACCCTATATGTTACTTCCTCAAAGAACTCCAGCAAATTTGTCAAACATGACTTCCCCTTCATAAAACCATGCTGACTTTGTCCTATTAAATGATGATTATCCAAATGTCCTGTTACTGTCTCCTTAATAATGGACTCCAAAATTTTACCTACCACAGATGTTAGGCTAACCGGTCTATAGTTTCCAGCCTTCTGTCTACTGCCCTTTTTAAATAAGGGTGTTACATTAGCAGTTTTCCAGTCTGCCGGGACCATTGCCGAGTCCAGGGAGTTTTGGAAAATTATTACCAATGCATCCACAATCCCTACCGCCACTTCCCTCAAGACCCTAGGATGTAAGCCATCAGGTCCAGGTGATTTATCCGCCTTGAGTCCCATTATTTTACCGAGTACCACTTCCTTAGTGATTTTGATCGTGTTTAGCTCCTCCCCCCCTTTAGCCCCCTGTTTGTCCAGTGTTGGGATATTCTTAGTGTCTTCTACTGTAAAGACTGATATAAAATATTCATTCAGTGTTTTCTAGGCATAGTCTGATCAAGAAAACAATTCAACTATCAGATAATTTTCATAGCTATTTTGATCATAGGGGATGAATTTTCACTTTCACTGGTGGGCAGAAAAAGTGAAAATTCACCCCATGGAGGCAAAATTTTATTTAATTACTAAGGCCTCGAAAATCCATTTCCACTGGTGTTGTGCTCTGCAGGTCGCACTTCCACCCAACGATCCTTGGTCCTGCCAGGCACAGACCCAGCCACAAATCGCGGACTCAGCACATTTGAATATGTATTGTCATTGGCTGAGTGCAGCTCTTGTGTAACGCTGGAGTACAATGCTGGAGGGGAATGGCAATTGATGTTGAAGGCCTTGAACAAGCCTAAATTGGCTGAACTGCTGCACTACCAAAGAAGTGCTGGAAATGATGTAAAATTTTGACAGCTACATCTTTTAAAGGACGGTATATATTTTCAGTGCATGTCCTATTTATTCTATGGAATACCATAACGTTTGGATGGTGTGATCATATCAATATGGGCAAAATATAGGTAAAAGTTTCACATTGCACACTACAACAGTTTTTTGAATAATTTTTCACCAAGGTGCTCGGGCAGGCCTCTGCTGTCTTTCTTTCGTGACGGAGCATAAAGCTTCACAGGCTGTTGAAGGTGCTATGTTGATTGCAGCATGTATCATTGTGTTTGAAGGCTCTGTCAGTGCTGTTTCTCCCAGTAGATCCATTACCCTTACATCCTTCCTGGCCACCTGACTGACTCTGTACTGCAGGCAAATCTGCTCTCTATCCACCCCTGAGATGGATCATAGTAGGGGGCAAAACACCGAGGGGCTGCTGGTCTTTCCCCAGTGACGTGGATGGACTTCTTAATGATGACTAGTTTCTCTTTATTCTGTATGCAGACATCATTAAATGCTTTCATAAAGTACTTTCCAATCCTCTTCACTTGGGAGGCTGCACTATTTTGATGGTTATTGCATGTCAGACCTTTTTATCTTTCTTCCTTCCTGGTTGGCTGCCTTGGGGGGCCAAGAGATACATCTCCACATTTTCAATGGTAAGGTGTACCTCTGCATCTCTAACATACTGTCGACAGTGTTGTTCAATTCCACACACCACAACATTCTGTTTGCCTCTTAGGCCGTGCAGCCAAATTCTTAAAGCATTTGAATCATTAGCATATTGTCAGTCCCTCATTAATCTCCTTTTTCATTAACACCATTTTGCAGAAACCAACTTATAGTGCATATTGCTCAAAACATGAGAGAGCATTGGAGATTGGCATCAAAACCGTAAATCAGAAGTATATAAGGCAGCGAACAGTACAGGAAAGGTAGATCTGCAACACCGCCTCAAAGTAAATCATGACACCAGGGGAAGGCGATTGAGGTTTGAACAATTGCACGGCAAATTTAGAACTGATGTCAGGATAGGGTTGTTCACGTTGGTTGGATGTATTCCAGGAGGTTTTATCACATGACCTCCGACCAACCCGCTCTATGCTCCCGCCATTGGTCACCCAACACGTCCAGTCCTGTGGCGCACCATCATTCCATGCCACGCGGAAACCAAACAGACCCTTCCACACCCGCTTGGATACTTCTTGACTGTTCGTTTTCTCCCCCCCCATCTCCAATCTTCTTACAACCAATAAAAAAAGTGTTCAAAGAAAATGAAAAAGCACCCTAGTTATTAGAATTTTTCTCCCGGTTTGCTCGCAGTGTCCCGGAGATTAGTCTTTAATTTGTGGAGACTCCAGGATAACCCTGGAGGGTTGGCGACCCTGTGGCAGGAAGTTGTTCACCCAAATAGTGATCCAAGTACGGAATAGACTTCCAGGTCAGGTAAAGCAGGCTAAGCTCCTGAAATCATTTGAGAAACAGCTGGTTAATGTTTAAGGGGGAGGGAATAGGGGGAGGATAATGCAGTCTGAGCAGTACAGTGCCTGTACCGCTGTCCTTTGGGCACTGCACATATGTGAGAGGCAAGAGGTTGACTTTGCTCCATAGTGCAATGGCAACTCATTTATTCGGTGCTCCTGGCTCTCAGCACTGATGTGGTGGGAGCACCCAGAGGTCAAGGCAGATTCCTTCTCAAAGAGCCGCCGGCAGCCCTCAAAGTCAGCCTGCAGGAGGTGATATTGAAATGGCTGGTGGCTGAACAGCTCACTCACTGAGAGTGCTTCAGAAATCTTGCTGCAGGAAGTCCTGCAGCAGCTAGGCTCTGTTTGGAGGAGAGGACTGCCCTGCGCTAAATATATCATAGAGTGCACAAATGCAGGCTCATCTGTGGCCTGGAAACTGGAAGCAGGTGAGGAAGATGTTTGCTGTTCTGTGCAAGGTTTCTCAGAGTGTAAACACGTGGCTACATGATGATCGGGCCAGAAATTCGGGTCCCCACGGGTGAGTACTCACGCGTATGGCCAACGAAAGTGCCGGTTTTGTGCATGCACTGCGCATGCGCTGGAAACCGGAACTTCCGTTCCCTTGAAGGAAGGAGTTCGGAGGTCAAAGGCGTGCGCCAGAGAGGTAGCGCGTACACCTGGAACTTCCGATTTTTTTTACAGGTTTCTCCGGGAGGGTAAGTCTCCAGCAGCTGCACATGAAAAAAGCAGTCGCAAGGCCTGCTTTTAACAAGGTAAGTGGTGAATTAAGTAAAATTAAAACATTTTTTCTACAGGTTTATTATTTTTAAATACTTTAAAGAGAGCTAAGTTTATTTTTAGCCCCGTTAAAAACTGTAATGAATTTTTTCAAAAATTTTAATTATTGTTTAAAATAGTTATTTTATGTAATTTATAGTTATTTTAAAAATGTGATTTAAAAAAAAAATTATTTGAAGTTTTAGTTAGGTTTTGGGGCCAATCTCTATTCATAGATTTGACAGGCCTTCCTGTCAAATTTATGAATGGAGATTCCCTGCTACGATTGGCTCTCCATGGCCCACATGATCCCAGGGGACGCTTCGAACTAACTGTGCCCCTGGGATACGCAAGCACTGCGCGCCGGCAGCTGGAGGAGGCCCAGGATCGGAATCCCACGCGGGCCCACAACACAACGGCAGGTGCGCTAGGTAAGTGCAGGTTGGGGGCTTGCACCCGCGGGAAGCCTCCGACCCAAATTTCTGGTCAGGATGACGACGAACTGGTAGCGTTCACTGTCATTCCGTCTTTGAAACTGACCGCAACTTCGGGATTTGGCGCAGACGCATGTGGAAATCCCGAAGTTGCAGTCTGTCATTGATAGGTCGTAAACATGCTGTGCTCTTCCCCCACCCTCCCCAGAGCCGGCAATCTGTGTAATCAGCCAAATCATTGAAACTGATGAAAACGTCGGCTCTTCCACAGTAATTACGCTGTTAAATTCCCCACTAAAAGTTAGACTCAAATGAATTGGGTGTAACTGGGGTTTTAACAGCCTATTGACTGCTAAACAAATGTTAAGGGCTTGGAAAGCTAATTTTGGATGTGTGCAGTGTGAAATTTGTCCATTTTAATAAAAATGTACATTTTAAAGAAACTTTTCAAAGCATTAAAAAACTTTTTTTTTAAGTTTGTCCATCTTTATTTGCCTTTTCCCTATGTGAGAACCCCAATCTTTCTTTTGCTTTCTTTAACTATTTTAAAAAGTTAGAATTTTAAGAGCTTACTCACTGTGAGAATTCTACCTTTTGACTGGCTGCTCAGGCAGCCTGTTGACGTCACAGCAGTTCGCGCAAGGGGATCCCCACTGCAGTTCGTTGATTTGAATTGAAGGTTGGAAAACCCGAAGTTCCCGACACAGAGGTCACGCGATCCTTGTGTGGAGCGTATTTTGGGGCCAACGGCGAACACCTTCACTTCACTGCTGACCGCAAACTCTGGACCAATATATCAAAGTTCTGACTATGCCTCCGTTACATGTGACAAATGACAAGCACCAAGTGTAATGCCAGCATCTGGCTCTTTAATGCTACACGTTCACACACTCACACAAAGGAGGTTAGTATCCTGGGCATTTGAATGGCACACATCTTCTCTCACATTCCTATTTCCAAGCTGTGTCCCTTTGTGGGGGAAGGCTGCACATAATAGGTGAACAAGCGCAAGTGGAATTGAAGACACCAGAACCAGTTAGTACGAAGAGTTGATCAACTGCTGATTTCAGAGATTCAGACCACGCAACTCCTGCCTAGGCATCAACACTTCATGGAGCCAAGTAGCCTGTGCAGATGGGGTCGTCTGAGCAGTGTTGCTCGACTGTCTGGCTGAGCTGTAGACCACCACAAAAACTGTGGCTACTCCAGGAGAACGGTAGGTGCCGGCACAGATGAAGGAGGTATCTCTCAGGGAGATGCCTCATCGGTAACAGCCACCGTCCTGCTCAAATGACAACAGATGTGTTTAAGAGCTTATCGGCTCGGTATCCACGGCCTCAAAATTCATGGCACCCGGCGTTGCAGTGCCATCTCCTGCCCCAGTTCAAGGAGGCGCTAGATTACCTCCACCCCTCGATCATGCACTGACATGCAGCGGCCATCTTTCTCCTCACATTGTGAAGACACTTAGCAGAAGCAAACATTTGGAAGAATAGACTCACACTATACACGCTCACAAAGGCTGGAGGGAAATACACTGAACACACCTGCACTACACAATGCTAGCGTCAATAACATTTGGGATAACTGGAATTGTAATATGCCTTGAGATGTCATTTGAGGTGGGGAGAATAAGATAGTTGGGAATGCTGGCTGTTTTTGCGATGTAGGGAAATAGCCATGATAGTTTACTTGGGCAGGGTATGGGACACATGTGGAGATGACTGTTGTGCATTGGATGTTTCAGGTACTTAAATGAATATGTTATCTATTGTAGCCTACCTTTACACTCCAGCTGAGCGACAGATTTAATTGTGCAGACATATCATCTGGCTCTTAGTCAAAGTTGTAGTCTGACAATGATTAATGTGGCTTGTCTTTTCCTGCTGCCCCATGGCAAGTCCCCATTGTCGAGTGAAATTTGTGTTGCTGCATCTTTTCCATGGGGATATAGAAGAACTGAATAGTTCCTGAAAGTAAGTCAACTGTGGCATGCAGGTCGGGAGATTTGGCATATAACGGATATGGTTTGGAAGAACTCTTGTGGAGTCAAAGTTCAAGGTAGCAGTTACCTTGACAGCCACTGACAGAGCAATCCCCATCATGGAAATGGTTTGCTGGACAGTGCCCAGTTCAGGGGCAGCTTCCTTGGGGAATTGTTGTCACTGTCTGCAGATGGCTCCCCATCTGTCCAGGTACAAATGTCTGGCATTGTACAAACAGGCAACAGCATTAAAGGGGGTTTCTCACTAAGCACAGTAGGTGTCAATGTACATGTCTGGCACATATCAGTACCTTGCCGGGGGAGGGCTTCAGGTTAGATTCACCCACATAGACAGCACATTCTGAAATATCCTGGCCTGTGGAACTGTGTGGTGCACTGGGTTGGACATCTGGCTTTTCACCTATAGATGCCAGAGTTCAAACCCAGCCCAGTCTAATGGGATGAAAGTTTCTTCTGCTGGTTGTAAGGTCCTATGTGAAATGAGTTTGGACAGTTTCAATCCAGTTTCCTTGTGGGTTTGGGCCTACACACAAAACTGTCTCTAAATCTTCACTAATTGGCAATCACACGCAGACAGGCTAGTTGTGTGGGAAATGAAAAAAATGTCACTTTGGTGTAGCAGAATTTTTTTTTTCTGCAACTGAAGTATTTTATTGGAGCAGATTAGAGGGAACTCTACTCTGGAACTTGCTGCGCAATATCTCATCTGAGATTTTTCCTGCTGACCCCAAGTGCCTCAAATGGGAAGAGTTCCACCCCCATCGTGAACATCCCTCACCTTGATGAGCACAAAAATTTAAAAAAAGCAGGAAAAAAGGTCCCTGTGGAAGGAGCTGAATGTACAGATTAAAAATCCCTTGGGACTAAGCAGCAAAATTGTAAAGCTGATAAATAAATACCTACCTCTGCAGTGAAGAACCATTATTAAATAAGAATTACATGGAATTTACAGCATAGAAACAGGCCATTCGGCCCAACTGGTCTATGACGGTTATGTTCCACACAAGTCTAGAAACATAGAAGATAGGAGCAGGAGTAGGCCATTCGGCCCCTCGAGCCTGTTCCGCCATTCCATTCGATCATGGCTGATCATCCAAATTCAGTACCCTGTCCCTGCTTTCCCCCCATATCCCTTGATCCCTTTAGCCTTAAGAAATATATCCAACTCCTTCTTGAATATATTTAAAGAATTGACCTCTGCTGCCTTCTGTGGGAAAGAATTTCACAGATTCACCACTCTCTGGGTGAAGAAATTCCTCCTCATTTCTGTCCTAAATGGCTTACCCTTATCCTTAGACTGTGACCCCTGGTTCTGAACTCCCCGACCATCAGGAACATCCTTCCTGCATCTAGTCTGTCCAGTCCTTTCAGAATTTTATAAGTTTCAATGAGATCCCCTCTCATTCTTCTAAACTCCAGTGAGTATAAGCCCAATCAACCCAATCTCTCCTCATACGTCATTCCTGCCATCCCAGGTATCAGCCTGGTGAATCTTCGCTGAACTCCCTCCATGGCAAGAACATCCTTCCTCAGATAAGGTGACTAAAACTGCACACAATACTCAAGATGTGGTCTCACCAAGGCCCTGTACAACTGCAGCAAGACATCCTTGTTCCTGTACTCAAACCCTCTCGCTACGAAGGCCAACATACCATTTGCCTTCTTAACCGCTTGCTGCACCTGCATGCTTACCTTCAGCGACTGGTGCACAAGGACACCCAGGTCTCGTTGCACTTCCCCTTCTCCCAATCTATTGCCATTCAGATAATAATCTGCCTTCCTGTTTTTGACACCAAAGTGGATAACCTCGCATTTATCCACGTTATATTGCATCTGCCAAGCTTCTGCCCAATCACCCAACCTGTCCAAATCATCCTGGAGTTTCTCGGCATCCTCCTCACAGCACACACGCCCACCCAGCTTTGTGTCATCTGCAAACTTGGAGATATTACATCTAGTTCCCTTGTCTAGATCATTAATATATATTGTGAATAGCTGGGGTCCCAGGACCGATCCCTGCGGTACCCCACTAGTCACTGCCTGCCACTCGGAAAAAGAGCCGTTTATTCCAACTCTTTGCTTTCTGTCTGCCAACCAGTTCTCTATCCAAGTCAATACCTTGCCCCCAATCCCATGTGCCTTAACTTTACACACTAATCTCTTATGCGGGACCTTTTCGAAAGCCTTTTGAAAGACCAAATACACCACATCCACTGGTTCTCCCTTATCTATTTTACCAGTTACATCCTCAAAAAATTCCAGTAGATTAGTCAAGCACGATTTACCTTTTGCAAATCTATGTTGACTGTCCGATCCTGTCACTGTTTTCCAAGTGCTCTGCTATTACATCTTTTATAATGGACTCTAGCATTTTCCCCACTACCGATATCAGGCTTACCGGTCTGTAATTCCCCGTTTTCTCTCTACCACCTTTTTTGAATAGTGGGGTAACATTAGCTACCCTCCAATCCATGGGTACTATTCCAGATTCCATCGAATGTTGGAAGATGATCAGCAATGCATCGACTATTTCTAAGGCCACATCCTTAAGAACCCTAGGATGTAGATTATCAGGCCCTGGGGATTTATCGGCCTTCAATCCCGTCAATTTCCCTACAAATACTGATTTCTTTCAGTTCCTCCCTTTCATCAGGAGAGAGCTGTTCCATTGGGACGGACTTCACTTGGCCAGTGCTGGGACTAGAATCCTGGTGAATCGAATAACTAGGGCTGTAGAGAGGGCTTTAAACAAATTAGTGGGGGGGAGGTTTTAAGAGAGCGAAAAATAAAAATGACAGCAGAGAAGGCAATAGAGCAAGGTAGCAGTGGGGGAATTAAAAACCAGAGCGTGTCAGGAAGGGACAGAATGTATAATGATAAAGGTGAAGTAGTAAAAGGGGCAAAAGCAGGAATAAATTGTCAGAAAACATATTTGAAAGTTCTTTATCTGAATGCACGCAGCATTCGTAACAAAATAGACGAGTTGACGGTACAAATAACTACACATGGGTATGATCTGGTGGCCATTACGGAAACATGGCTGCAAGATGATCATGACTGGGAACTAAACATACAAGGGTATTTGACAATTAGGAAGGACAGACAAGAAGGAAAGGGAGGTGGGGTTGCTATGTTAATCAAGGATGGAATCACTGCAATAGTGAGAAATGATATTGGGTCAAAGGATCAGGATAGTGAAACAGTTTGGGTGGAGATAAGGATTAATAAGGGGAAAAAGTCACTAGTGGGCGTAGTCTATAGGCCTCCTAACAGTTGCAACTCTGTTGGTCGGAGTATAAATCAGGAAATAGTTGGGGCTTGTAATAAGGGAACAGCTATAATCATGGGGGATTTTAACTTTCATATTGACTGGACTAATCAAATTGGGCATGGCAACCTTGAGGAAGAGTTCATAGAGTGTATTAGGGATGGGTTCCTTGAGCAGTATGTAACGGAACCAACCAGGGGGCAGGCAATCTTAGATCTGGTCCTGTGTAATGAGACAGGATTAATTAAAAATGTTCTAGTAAAGGATCCCCTTGGAATGAGTGACCATAATATGGTTGAATTCCAAATTCAGTTGGAGGGTGAGAGAGTTGGATCTCAAACCAGCGTACTGAGCTTAAATAAAGGAGACTATGAAGGTATGAGAGTAGAGTTGACTAAAGTGGACTGGAAAACAGATTAAAGTGTAAGACAGTACAAGAGCAGTGGTCTACATTCAAGGAGATATTTCACATCTTTCAAGAAAAATATATTCCACTGAGGAAAAAGGGGTGTAAAAGAAAAGACAGCCATCCGTGGCTTAGTAAAGTAATAAAGGATAGTATCCGACTGAAAACAAGGGCATATAAAGTAGCCAAATCTAGTGGGAGGATAGAAGATTGGGAAGCATTTAAAAGCCAGCAAACAATAACTAAAAGATTAATTAAGAAAGGGAAGATAGATTATGAAAGTAAACTAGCAAAATATATAAAAACAGATAGCAAGAGTTTCTACAGCTATATAAAAAGAAAATGGGTGGCTAAAGTAAAGGTTGGTCCCTTAGAGGATGAGACCGGGAAACTAGTGGTGGGGAACATGGAGATGGCAAAGACGCTGAACAAATATTTTGTATCAGTCTTTACAGTAGAGGACACTAAAAATATCCCAACACTGGACAAACAGGGGGCAATGGGGGGGGGGGGGGATGGAGGAGCTAAACACGATTAAAATCACTAAGGAGATGGTACTCGGTAAAATAATGGGACTTAAGGCGGATAAATCCCCCGGACCTGATGGCCTACATCCTAGGGTCTTGAGAGAAGTGGCGGTAGAGATTGTGGATGCATTGGTGATTATTTTCCAAAACTCCCTGGACTCAGGAAAGGTCCCGGCAGATTGGAAAACTGCTAATGTAACACCCTTATTTAAGGAGGGAAGTAGAGAAAAAGCTGGAAACTATAGACCAGTTAGCCTAACATCTGTGGTTGGCAAAATGTTGGAGTCCATTATTAAGGAAACAGTAACAGGGCATTTGGATAAACATAATTTAGTAGGACAGAGTCAGCATGGTTTTATGAAGGGGAAGTCATGTTTGACAAATTTGCTCGAATTCTTTGAGGACGTAACATATAGGGTGGATAAAGGGGAACCAGTGGATGTAGTGTATTTGGACTTCCAAAAGGCATTTGACAAGGTTCCGCACAAAAGATTACTGATCAAGATAAAAAATCACAGGATTGGGGTAATATACTGGCATGGGTGGAAGATTGGCTATCTAACAGAAAACAAAGAGTTGGGATAAATGGTTCATTCTCGGGCTGGCAATCAGTAACTAGTGGTGTTCCGCAGGGGTCAGTGCTGGGACCCCAACTCTTTACAATCTATATTAACGATTTGGAGGAAGGGACCGAGTGCAACATATCCAAGTTTGCCGACGATACAAAGATGGGAGGGAAAGCAATAAGTGAGGAGGACACAAAAAACCTGCAAAAGGACATAGACAGGCTAAGTGAGTGGGCAGAGATTTGGCAGATGGAATATAGTGCGGGTAGGCCTCAGTGCGGCATCGGCAGTGGGTGGAGGTGGAGCAGTGCGGCAGAGCGACTACAAGAGGCCCCAGAGGCTCAGGGAGGCCTCAGTGCAGCATCGGCAGCGGGTGGAGGCGGAGCAGCGCGGCAGAGCGACTACAAGAGGCCCCAGAGGCTCAGGTAGGCCTCATCAATCTCCAATCTCAGGCAAGGAGAGAGGTAAAAAGTATTCAAGGTGTGACGTCACCACAAAACAGGTAGGTGATTGGTTGGAGTATTTCTCTCGTTTTAAAACTTTAAGTCTGTGGTTTATAGTTTTTAAGGTTGCTGTGGTGTACCAAGGCCTTTCTGGTGCAGAGTGACTGTTGGTAAACCATTTAACTGGTGTAACTAGAGGGATTGATTTAATTTAAATCCAATTAATTAAAGGGGATACTAGCATCTAAAATCGGGCAGAGGGTGTCCATAACTAACAATAAAAAATTTAATTAATTAAATAGAATGGAGCAGGTGATGTGTTACTGTTGCGAGATGTGGGAGCCGGTGAACCCCATTGAGGCTCACGGTGATTACGTCTGTGACAAGTGTCTGCTGCTACAGGAACTCTAGCTCTGTGTTGAGCTGGAGTCTGAGCTTCAGACACTGCAACACATCAGGGAGGGGGAGAAGTACCTGGACTCTGTGTATCAGGAGGTGGTCACACCTATGAAGTTAAGTAATTCAGATGTAGCCCATGGTCATGGACAGGACTGTGTGCCTACGAGTGAGGCAGGTACGGGGATCCAGGAGGTAGAGCTGGAGTAGCCGCAGCCCTTGCTCTTGACCAACAGGTTCAAGGTTCTTACTCCCTGTGGGGACAGGAGCAGGGACTGCAGGGAGGATGAGCAACCTGGCCACAGCACCGTGGAACGGGGGGCCATTCAAGAGGGGGGAGTAAATAGAAATGTTGTAGTGGTAGGGGATAGTATTATTAGGGGGATAGATAGAGTTCTCTGCAGCCGAGAGCGAGAGTCCCGAAGGCTGTGTTGCCTACCCGGTGCCAGGGTTAAGGACATCTCCTCTGGGCTGGAAAGAAACTTGCAGTGGCAGGGGGTGGATCCAGTTGTCGTGGTCCATGTTGGTACAAACGACGTAGATAGGACTAGGAAGCCGGTTCTGTGAAAGGAGTATGAGCAGCTAGGGGTCAAATTAAAAAACAGAACCTCAAGGGTAATAATCTCTGGATTATTACCTGAGCCACGAGCGAATTTGGCTAGGACAAATAAAATTAGAGAGTTAAATGGGTGGCTCAAAGACTGGTGTGGGAGAAATGGGTTTTGCTTCCTGGGACACTGGCACCAGTACTGGGGCAGGAGGGAGCTGTTCCGTTGGGACGGGCTTCACTTGGCCAGTGCTGGGACTAGAGTCCTGGCGGATCATACAGGTAGACTATCCTTTATCCGAAAACCTCGGGTCCAGCCATGTTTCGGTTTTCGGAAAATTTCAGATTTCAGAAGGTATTTTATAAGACTGGGAAATTTGTCGGGGGTGGGGGTCGGGGTCGGCAGGGGGGTCGGCGGGGGGGATCGGCAGGGGTCGGGGTCGGCGGGGGGATCGGCGGGGGGTCGGGGTGGGGGTCGGCGGGAGGTCGGGGTGGGGGTCGGCGGGGGTCGGGGTCGGCGGGGGGGTCGGCGGGGGGAGCGTAAGTCGTGCGCCACTCTGGTCATGTCGTGCGCACGACTTACGCTGAACGAAAAAACTTTCGGTTTTTAGAGGTTTTCGGTTTTCGGAAGTTCGGATAAAGGATAGTCTACCTGTATAACTAGGGCTGTAGAGAGGGCTTTAAACTAACTAGTGGGGGGGAGGTTCCTAGAGAGCAAATAATAAAAATGACAACAGAGAAGGTCATAGACTTAGGTAGCAGTGGGGAAATTAAAAACCAGAGTGTGTCAGGAAGGGGCAGAAGGTATGGAGTAAAAGGTAAAGTAATAAAAAGGGCAAAAGCAGGAACTAAGTGTCACAAAACATATTTGACAGTTCTCTATCTGAATGCACGTAGCATTCGTAACAAAATAGACGAGTTAATGGCACAAATAACTACATATGGGTATGATCTTGTGGCCATTACAGAAACATGGCTGCAGGGTGACAATGCCTGGGAATTAAACATACCAGGTTATTTAACGATCAGGAAGGACAGGCAGGAAGGAAGGGGAGGTGGGGTGGCTATGTTAATAAAGGAAGGAATCACTGTAATACAGAGAAATGATATTGGGTCAAAAGATCAGGATAATGAAACAGTTTGGGTGGAGGTAAGGAATAATAAGGGGAAAAAAACACTAGTGGGCGTAGTCTATAGGCCTCCGAACAGTTGCAACTCTGTTGGACGGAGTATCAATCAGGAAATAGTTGAGGCTTGTAATAAGGGAACATCTATAATTATGGGGGATTTTAACTATCATATTAATTGGACAAATCAAATTGGGCAGGGCTGCCTTGAGGATGAGTTCATTGAGTGTATTAGGGATGGGTTTCTTGAGCAGTATGTAACTGAACTGACCAGGGGGCAAGCAACCTTAGATCTGGTCCTATTACTTATGTTCTTATGTTCTTATAATATTGGAAAGTGTGTGGTTATGCACTTTGGCAGAAAAAATCAAAGAGCAAGTTATTATCTAAATGGAGAGAAACTGCAAAGTGCTACAGTACAAAGGGATCTGGGGGTCCTGGTGCATGAAACACAAAAAGTTAGTATGCAGGTGCAGCAGGTGATCAGGAAGGCCAGTGGAATCTTGGCTTTTATTGCAAGGGGGATGGAGTATAAAAACAGGGAAGTCTTGCTGCAGTTATATAGGGTATTGGTGCGGCCACATCTGGAATACTGCGTGCAGTTTTGGTTTCCATATTTAAGAAAAGATATACTTGCTCTCGAGACGGTTCAGAGAAGGTTCACTCGGTTGATTCCGGAGATGAGGGGGTTGACGTATGAGGAAAGGTTGAGTAGGTTGGGACTCTACTCATTGGAGTTCAGAAGGATGAGAGGCGATCTTATCGAAACATATAAGATTGTGAGGGGGCTTGATCGGGTGCATGCGGTGAGGATGTTTCCACTGATGGGTGAGACTAGAACTAGGGGGCATAATCTTAGAATAAGGGGCTGCCCTTTCAAAACTGAGATGAGGAGAAACTTCTTCACTCAGAGGGTAGTAAATCTATGGAATTTGCTACCCCAGAGAGCTGTGGAAGGTGCAACATGAAATAAATTTAAAACGGAGATAGACAGTTTCCTAGCAGATAAGGGAATTAGGGGTTACGGGGAGAGGGCAGGGAAGGGGACGTGAGACTAGATTTGGATCAGCCAAGATCCTATTGAATGGCGGAGCAGGCCCGAGGGGCCGTATGGCCTACTCCTGCTCGTACATCTTATGTTCTTATGTTCCCGACATCTCTGGGAGGTTATTTGTGTCCTACTTTGTGAAGACAGAACCAAAATATGTATTTAATTGGTCTGCCATTTCTTCGTTCCCCATTATAAATACCCCTGATTCTGACTGCAAGGGACCTACGCTTGACTTCACCAATCTTTTTCTCTTCACATATCTATAAAAGCTTTTACAGTCAGTTTTTATGTTCCCTGAAAGCTTACTCTCATATTCTATTTTCCCCTTCTTAATTAATCCCTTTGTCCTCCTTTGTTGAATCCTAAACTGCTCCCAATCCTCAGGTTTACTGCTTTTTCTGGCCAATTTATATGCCCTCTCCTTGGATCTTATGCTATCCCTAATTTCCCTTGTTAGCCACGGTTGAGTCACCATTTTTGTTTTATTTTTATGCCAAACTGGGATGAACAAATTCTGTAGTTCATCCATGCGGTCTTTGAATGTTTGCCATTGCCTATCCACCGTCAATCATTTGAGTGACCTTCCCCAATCAATCCTACCCAACTCGCGCCTCATACCATCGTAGTTTCCTTTATTTAAATTCAGGACCCTAGTCTCTGAGTCAACTACTTCATTCTCCATCTTAATGAAGAATTCTATCATATTATGATTGCTCCGACCCAAGGGGCCTCGTACAACAAGATTGCTAATGAATCCTTTCTCATTACCTAATACCCAATCTAAGATGGCCTGATCTCTGGTTGGTTCCTCGACATATTGGTCCAGGAAACCATCCCGTAAACACTCCAGGAATTCCTCCTCCACAGTATTGTTACTAATTTGGTTGGCCCAATCGATATGTAGATTAAAGTCACTCATGATGACTGCTGTGCCCTTATTGCACGCTTCTCTACTTTCCCTTTTAATACCATCCCCAACCTCCGCATTACTGTTTGGAGGTCTATATACCACTCCCACTAACGCTTTCTGCCCCTTGGTATTTCTCAGTTCTAAGAACATAAGAACATAAGAAATAGGAGCAGGAGTAGGCCAATCGGCCCCTCGAGTCTGCTCCGCCATTCAATAAGATCATGGCTGATCTGATCCTAACCGCCAATCCACTATCACAGAACCATTTCCTGAATCTAACAGAATTAGACACACGAAATAGGAGCAGGATCAGGCTACACGGCCCCTGGGCCCGCTCCGCTACCCACAGGGCCATGACCGATCCGAACCTAGACTCATGTCCAAATTCCTGCCCGCTCCCCGTAACCCTTAATTCCCTTTACTTCTAGGAAACTGTCTATTTCTGTTTTAAATTTATGTAATGATGTAGCTTCTACAGCTCTTTGGGACAGCATATTCCATGGACCTACCACCCTCTGAGTGAAGTAGTTCCTCCTCATCTCAGTTTTGAAAGAGCAGCCCCTTATTCTAAGACTATGCCCCCTAGTTCTAGTTTCACCCATCATCGGGAACATCCTCCCTGCATCCACCTGATCCAACCCCTTCACAATCTTATATGTTTCAATAAGATCGCCTCTCATTCTTCTGAACTCCAATGAGTAGAGTCCCAATCTACTCAACCTCTCCTCATATGTCCATCCCCTCATCCCCGGGATTAACCAAGTGAACCTTCTTTGTACTGACTCGAGAGCAAGTATGTCTTTTCTTAAGTATGGACACCAAAACTGTATGCAGTATTCCAGGTGCGGTCTCACCAATACCTTGTACAACTGAAGCAATACCTCCCTATTTTTATATTCTATCCCCCTAGCAATGAAAGCCAACATTCCATTGGCCTTCTTAATCACTTGCTGCACCTGCATACTAACCTTTTGAGTTTCGTGCACCAGGACCCCCAGATCCCTTTGTACTTCAGTACTTTCCAGTTTCTTGCCATTAAGATAATAACTTGCTCTACGATTTTTCCTGCCAAAGTGCATAACCTCACACTTTCCAGTGTTGTATTCCATCTGCCAAATCTCTGCCCACTTACTTAGCCTGTCTATGTCCCCTTGCAGGTTTTTTATGTCCTCCTCACTCACTACTTTCCCTCCCATCTTAGTATCATCTGCAAACTTTGATATGTTACACTCGGTCCCCTCCTCCAAATCGTTAATATAGATTGTAAAGAGTTGGGGACCCAGCACTGACCCCTGTGGAACACCACTAGTTACTGATTGCCAGTCCGAGAATGAACCATTTATCCCAACTCTCTGCTTTCTGTTAGATAGCCAATCCTCTATCCATGCCAGAATATTACCCCCAATCCCGTGATTTTTTATCTTAAGCAATAATCTTTTGTGTGGCACTTTGTCAAATGCCTTTTGGAAGTCTAAATACACTACGTCCACTGGTTCCCCTTTATCCACCCTATATGTTACTTCCTCAAAGAACTCCAGCAAATTTGTCAAACATGACTTCCCCTTCATAAAACCATGCTGACTTTGTCCTATTAAATTATGATTATCCAAATGTCCTGTTACTGTCTCCTTAATAATGGACTCAAATATTTTACCTACCACAGATGTTAGGCTAACCGGTCTATAGTTTCCAGCCTTCTGTCTACTGCCCTTTTTAAATAAGGGCGTTACATTAGCAGTTTTCCAGTCTGCCGGGACCTTTGCTGATTCCAGGGAGTTTTGGAAAATTATTACCAATGCATCCACAATCCCTACCGCCACTTCCCTCAAGACCCTAGGATGTAAGCCATCAGGTCCAGGTGATTTATCCGCCTTGAGCCCCATTATTTTACCGAGTACCACTTCCTTAGTGATTTTGATCATGTTTAGCTCCTCCCCCCTTTAGCCCCCTGTTTGTCCAGTGTTGGGATATTCTTAGTGTCTTCTACTGTAAAGACTGATACAAAATATTCATTCAGTGTTTTTGCCATCTCCATATTTCCCACCATTAATTTCCCGGTCTCATCCTCTAAGGGACCAACATTTACTTTAGCCACCCTTTTTCTTTTTATATAACTATAAAAACTCTTACTATCTGTTTTTATATTTTTTGCTAATTTACTTTCATAATCTATCTTCCCTTTCTTAATCAATCTTTTTGTTACTTTTTGCTGTCTTTTAAATTTTTCCCAATCCACTATCCTCCCACTAGATTTGGCTACATTATATGCCCTTGTTTTTAGTCGAATACTATCCTTAATTTCTTTACTTAGCCACGGATGGCTGCCTTTTCTTTTACACCCTTTTCTTCTCAGTGGAATATATTTTTTTGGAAGTTGTAAAATAACTCCTTAAATGTACACCACTGATCATGTATCGTCTTACCCTTTAATCTATTTTCCCAATCCACTCTACTCAATTCCGCTCTCATACCTTCATAGTCTCCTTTATTCAAGCTTAGCACGCTTGTTTGAGATCCAACCTTCTCACCCTCTAATTGAATATGGAATTCAACCATGTTATGGTCACTCATTCCAAGGGGATCCTTTACTAGGACATTTTTAATTAATCCTGTCTCGTTACACAGGACCAGATCTAAGGTTGCTTGCCCCCTGGTCAGTTCAGTTACATACTGCTCAAGAAACCCATCCCTAATACACTCAATGAACTCATCCTCAAGGCAGCCCTGCCCAATTTGATTTGTCCAATTAATATGATAGTTAAAATCCCCCATAATTATAGATGTTCCCTTATTACAAGCCTCAACTATTTCCTGATTGATACTCCGTCCAACAGAGTTGCAACTGTTCGGAGGCCTATAGACTACGCCCACTAGTGTTTTTTTCCCCTTATTATTCCTTACCTCCACCCAAACTGTTTCATTATCCTGATCTTTTGACCCAATATCATTTCTCTGTATTACAGTGATTCCTTCCTTTATTAACATAGCCACCCCACCTCCCCTTCCTTCCTGCCTGTCCTTCCTGATCGTTAAATAACCTGGTATGTTTAATTCCCAGGCATTGTCACCCTGCAGCCATGTTTCTGTAATGGCCACAAGATCATACCCATATGTAGTTATTTGTGCCATTAACTCGTCTATTTTGTTACAAATGCTACGAAATCTACCCATACAGATTGCACATCATCAGAGCTAATATCCTTCCTTACAATTGTGTTAATCCCTTCTTTAACCAGCAATGCTACCCCACCTCCCTTTCCTTTTTGCCTATCTTTCCTGAATATTGAATACCCCTGGATGTTGAGTTCCCAGCCTTGGCCACCCTGGAGCCATGTTTCCGTAATCCCAATCAAATCATATTCGTTTACCTCTATTTGCGCAGCTAATTCATCCACCTTATTATGAATGCTTTTCGCATTAAGACACAAAGCCTTCAGGCTTGTTTTTTTAACGCTCTTAGACCTATTAGAATTATTATTTACTGTGGCCATGTTTGATTTAAACCGTTGATTTCTCTGACTGCCACTTTTGTTTTTCTCCTTCCTATCTTTTGCTTTTATCCTTGTTTCCCTTTCCTCTGTTTCCCTGCTCAGGTCCCCAACCCCCTGCCATTTTAGTTTAAACCCTCCCCCAGAGCAGTAGCAAACACCAGCAATGCTACCCCACCTCCCTTTCCTTTTTGCCTATCTTTCCTGAATATTGAATACCCCTGGATGTTGAGTTCCCAGCCTTGGCCACCCTGGAGCCATGTTTCCGTAATCCCAATCACACCCAGTCCCAACCAAAGCTGGAAAGAACTGAATTTAAGATGGCCACCACAAATCACATGACATCAACTACCAATGAGATTACAGCATATATCCCAAGGCAGGAAACAAACAACCAATCACAATACTTCTTACTAAACATAAAGAATAATCACCACATTCACCCCTCCTTTTAAAATATACTCCAACCTAAATAACCTTTACAATTTATAATTAATTATTTACAACTAAAACTATGCACAGACAAGAATAAAACTATTCAACATGACAATACTAAGTGAACAACAACAAATAGTAACATTGCACATAAGTATTAAGTATCTCTCAACTAAAACAATATAATATAATATTTCAACAATTTTAACACATTACTATCAATTTAAAAGTCCATTTTCAATCGGTCGACCAGATATCTTGTTCGTGTCGACCTTCTTAACCTTGGTGAAATTCCTTGCCCTCCCACACCAGGAGACACAGAAGTATCTTCTGCAGGAAGGCTATCCATATCCCGATTTTCAACGGTTTCCGGATTAGAATTCCCATCAGAAGGTAAACTGGGACGGTCATAAACATCCATCAAGGGCTGACTAATAGAAGTATAATTATCTGCAATCGGATTGGAAATATTCATAGTATCTGTAACAGCATCCACATTATCTGAATCATGACTATTGTTAATATCCTCAGAAGTGGGCTGGCCACCACAAGGAGCCAAGTCTTTAATGGAAACGGTACTTTCTTTCCCATCTTGGAATCGAATATGAGCATATTGGGAATTTGCCTCCAACAGCTCCACCTCCTCCACTAAAGGATCATATTTTGACAATCTAACATGGCGTTGAAGCAGCACAGGTCCCTGCATAGTAAGCCATGAAGGTACCGAATATCCCGTAGTAGATCTCCGCGGATAGTTAAAGAGCCTTTCATGGGGGGTCACATTAGTAGCCGTTGAAAGCAATGATCTAATGGAATGCAGGGCATCAGGCAGTATCATTTCCCACTGTGTATTCTTAAGGTTCCGGGATGTCAAAGCCAACATAACTGCCTTCCAGATCACCCCATTGTATCGTTTGCACTGTCCATTACCCTGGGGATTATACGGGGTAGTTCTACTAGTAGAAATTCCCCGACTCTGAAGGTATTCCTTCAACTGGGAAGACATAAAAGAACTTCCCTGATCCGAATGGATATACGCAGGCATCCCAAAGATGACAAAAAGTTGAGTCAGACATTTGATAACTGTAGCAGCTGATACATCTGCGCAAGGAAAAGCAAAAGGGAAGCTTGAAAACTCATCCACAACAGTAAATATATATCGGTTTTGAGTAGTTGAAGGAAGAGGCCCCTTAAAATCGACGCTCAAACGTTCAAAAGGAGAAGTAGCCTTTATAAGATGAGCTCGTTGAGGCTTAAAGAAATTTGGTTTACACCGAGCACAGATAGAACATGATGAAGTCATCCGCTTGACGTCTTCAACTGAAAAGGGCAAATTCTTACTGAGTACGAAGTGTATAATCCTCATAACCCCAGGATGGCATAAGGCATTGTGAAGATTAATAAGCGTATCTCCGTGAATCACAGAACAATAAGCCCTCGACAGCGCATCAGCAGCAACATTATCCTTCCCTGGACGATAAACTATATCAAAATGGTAACATGCCAACTCAATCCTCCACCTCATTATTTTATCATTCTTAATCTTTCCAAAATGTTTGACATCAAACATAAAGGACACAGACTTTTGATCAGTTACCAACGTAAAATGTCGCCCCGATAAATAATGTCTCCATTTACGCAGGTTCAATGATTCCTTCCAATAAGAGACGTTGAACTTCAGAATTAATAAATTCTCTATCCTGACTGCTATACCTTCTTGACTTGGTAGCAATTGGCTTACAATCCGGCATCAAATTGGAAAAAAGTGATAATGGAGAAATGGATAAAGAGGTTAATCCACAAATAGATAAAGGTGGCTTAGTCCCTCCAAATGAAAAACTGAGAGACTCGTGTAACTGAAGCACATCATGACCAATCAAAATATCCGCACAGAGATTAGGCAAAACAGATAGGCGTATATCAGTATACGTATTACCTAGAAGAATCAATTTCACAAGGCAACAACCAGCTACTTGTGAAGTGAGAGTCGTCTGAGCCATACACACCTGATACGTAACAGGCGAAATTTTCAAATGCTTCTCCTTCGCAAACTGAACACTTATAAAACTCTCGGTACTGCCCGTATCTACAAGGACCTTCACTTCCAACCCATTAACTTGGGCCGTAACTATAGCTTTGTTTAGGCCATGAGCAAATGCAGCAGAAATTGATGCAATAAACGCCCTATCTAAAGGCTGAATAGTCACAGAGGAGTTAATTGAACCTGATGATTTACACACATGTGCATAATGACCTCTCTTGCCACATTTACTACACACAGCCTCCCGAGCAGGACACTTCAGGCGAGGGTGCCGGACGTTCCCACAAAAATAACACTTCTGAATCCTAGAGGCAACAGCCGCCGAAGTAGAAACTGTTTCAGAATCTAGTAAACCACTCCTATTAAGTCCACATAATTCCTTTTCATCCGGAACTGCCGAAACCACAGTCGCAGGCCGATTAAAAAGAGCATAAGAATCCGAACTTCTCTGAGCCACATCCAATGTAGAAGCTTGCTCAAAAGCACTCTTAAGATCCAAAGTCTTATTTTCTAACAACCGCTGATGAATTGATCTAGACAGTAATCCATTAATAAAAGCATCCCGTACCGATTCTTCCTTATATTCTTCAGCCGTCACGGCCTTATAATTACAGTTAACACTAAGGCACCGAAGTGCTTGTAAATAAGTATCCAAAGATTCTCCCACCTGCTGCCTACGGGCAGATAGAAGGTGATATGCAAATACCTCATTCTTTGGTTTAACAAAAATCTTTTCCAATGTAGAAATAGCCACTTCGTAAGTTTTACAGTCCAAAATATACTTATACACATCCAGAGCAATGTAGTTGATCAGCATATTCAGCTTATTTAGAGACTCTTGATCCAACACGCCCAAAAAGTTTTTAAATGTACAATACCAGTGTTTCCATTTATCATCCACTCCAGCAGAATTAGGGTCAGCATTGAATCATTCTGGTTCAAGATATCGCTCCATTCTGACATAAAGTTAATAAATTTAACATCGGTCCTGGCCCTGCCCAGGTGCAAACCGTCCGGTTTGTACTGGTCCCACCTCCCCCAGAACCGGTTCCAATGTCCCAGGAATTTGAATCCCTCCCCCTTGCACCATTCCTCTAGCCACGTATTCATCTGAAATAGCCTTCTATTTCTACTCTGACTAGCACGTGGCACTGGTAGCAATCCTGAGATTACTACCTTTGAGGTCCTATTTTTTAAATTTACCTCCTAACTCCCTATATTCAGCTTTTAGGACCTCATCCCATTTTTCACCTATATCTTTGGTACCTATATGCACCACGACAACTGGCTGTTCACCCTCCCCTTCCAAAATGTTCTGCAGCTGTTCTGAGACATCCTTGATCCTTGCACCAGGGAGGCAACACACCATCCTGGAGTCTCTTTTGCGGCCGCAGAAATGCCTATCTATTCCCCTTACAATAGAATCCCCTATTACTATAGTTCTACCCCTCTTTTTCCTCCTGTCCTGTGCAGCAGAGCCACCCCTGGTGCCAGGAAGTTGGCTGCTGCTGCCTTCCTCTGATAAGCCATCTCCCTCAACAGTATTCAAAGTGGTATATCTGTTTGAGAGGAGGATGTCCACAGGGGACTCCTGCACTACCTGCCTGCGCCTACTACTCTGTCTGTTGCTCACCCCTTCCCTTTCTGCCTGTCCAACCTTTGCCTGCAGTGTGACCAACTGCTTAAACGTGATATCCACGACATCGTCAGCATTGCGAATGGTCCAGTATGTATCCAATCGCAGCTCCAGCGCCGCAATGCGGTCTGCCAGTAGCTGCAGCTGGACACACTTCCTGCACACATGGTTGTCAGGGACACAGGGAGTGTCCCTGAGTTCCCACATAGTGCAGGAGGAGCATACCATGGGGCCGGGCTCTCCTGCCATGACTTACCCTTTAATTAATTGAAATTAAATTAAATCAAATCAATCCCACCAATTATACTACAGTTAAATATATTTAAGGGCCCTGGTTTACCAACATTCCCCGCTGTACCACAGAGAACCTAGAAACAAGGTCTGTGATAGGGTGGAAGGCAGGCAATCTACACCCACCCCTTTTCATCTAACCCTATCAGCATATCCTTCTATTCCTTTCTCCCTTATTTACTTTTCTAGCCTCCCCTTAAATGCATCTATGCTAATCGCCTCAACTACTCCATCTAATATTGAGTTCAATAATTTCAGATCATAACCACTGCTTCCATTTTTATGGATAGCAGGTGCTGGTAATGATTCTGTTATTCCCATTTACAGCTTCTCTGGACCCATCTTTTGTTTCTTTACTTGTCCTATTACCATCCCCTTTTGCCTTACACCATCATCTCGCCTGCCTTACACCCTATCACAGACCTTCCTCATTGTTCTTTCCTCCCCCCACCCCCCCACCCCCCGCTGTCTTTCCCTGCCTCTAAACTTGTTTAAAAACTGTTACATCTCTAACTACTTCCAGTTCTGACGAAGGGTCACTGACCTGAAACGTTAACTCTGTTTCTCTCTCCACAGGTGCTGCCTGACCGGCTGAGTATTTCCAGCATTTTCTGTTTTTATTTCAGATTTCCAGCATCTGCAGTATTTTGCTTTTGTTATATTTATGGCCCCTAGTTTTGGTCTCCCGCACAAATGGAGCCATCTTCTCTATGTCTACCCTATAAAACCCTTCCATAATCTCAACAACCTCTATCAGGTCACCCCGCAACCTCCTCTTTTCTAGAGAAAAGAGTACCAGCCTGTTCAATCTTCCCTGATAGGTATTACCTCTAGGTTCTGGTATCATCCTTGTAAATCTTTACCTCCTCCAGTGCCTCAATATCCTTTTTTATAATAAGGACTATACACAGCTAAGAAAAACATAAAGATAAGCTAATGGCAGTTTTTTTTTTAACAGACCACTTTAAGAAGCATTGCAGAAAACACTGGGAAAGGCACCTTCCTTGAAGCCCTTGTTTCAAACAGGAGCTGAGTGTTTGGAGTGCCTTTGAGGTGCTTTAGGTGTATTATCGGGCTTTACCCGAATTTCATTTAAAAGTGGGGCCTCAATGAGCCCTGCACAGGCTCAAAGCTCAAAGTTCCCAGGGTGCGCTTCCATGGAGTAGTCCTCAAGCTGCCATGCCTGATAGCACAGGGAGCCAATACCCGTAGCACAGCAACACCACAGGTGCTATGGAGCACATTATTGGCCCACAGGCTCTTTTTGGATTGCTGAGTCAGAATAGGTCAACTGGTATAAATCCAAGTATTTGTCTTGTGATCTTATTAACTGCCAACAAACTAAATACAAGAATATTATTCTAATCTCAAACCACATAAAATGACATGGTCGGGGAGGTTGGGAGGAAAGAATGGGGGAAAAATTCAGTTGTTTGCGCCTCCCGTTAGCGCCTTAAGAGGGTGCTAATGGGGCGCAAAGCAACGAGCGCCCGGGCGTGGCGATGTTTGTGGCGCTCGCGAAATTAATTAGACATTTTGCGGCGGCGTTAAACACTACCGCCACGATCTCCTGCGGCAGCAGATTGTGACGTCATTCGAGTGCGCAACGCCCCGTTAGCGCCTCGGACCGGATATTGAGTGACGCCCCCTGCCTTACCGCCTGCCGCTAGCAATGACAGGTTGAGGGGAGCGTTATGCTGTCAGAAAGGGACTGGGGGAGCGCTATTTAAAGGCGACCGCTTCCTACCTTTTTTTGTCGGTGACATTTTTGCACCACGCAGCCAGAGAGAGAGAGAGAGACTTCTGGAGAGATTCAACGCTGTGTGAAGGAGTTTTGAGTACTGAGCAGCACTTTGCAGGTTTATTTTGATTTGTCCTTCCTTGCTTCGCCAGTACTCTGAGGTAACGCCTCACTCCTCGGCATTTGCGCCTTAAGCGCCTGATTTAGTGCTCCAATCACCTCCAGGGGCGATAAAAGCCAAGTTTGCTGTCAGAGGCGATAATTAGCGCCAGGTGCTGAACTTTGCGTACGGTCGATAACGGCGCCCCAAATGGGGCAATACCGAATTTTTCCCCCAATGAATCTGGATGTTATGGGATAGATTTTCAACTGCTGTCTGGGTGTTAAACTTTCATTGCGGATCGGATGCCCGTTATAAACATAAAACTGCCCGATTTTCATTTCCACTGCGCCAGCTTTAATGCCCAGGTAGCAAGTTGAAAATTTATCCCTGTGTATTGCAACAATAAAAAGAAAAGAAAGGCTTGCATTTGTATAGCGCCTTTCATGACCACCGGACGTCTCAAAGCGCTTTACAGCCAATGAAGTACTTTTGGAGTGTAGTCACTGTTGTACTGTGGGAAACACAGCAGCCAATTTGCGCACAGCAAGCTCCCACAAACAGCAATGTGATGATGACCAGATAATCTGTTTTTGTTGCGTTGATTGAGGGATAAATATTGGCCAGGACACCGGGGATAACTCCCCTGCTCTTCTTCGAAATAGTGCCATGGGATCTTTTACGTCCACCTGAGAGAGCAGACAGGGCCTCGGTTTTAACGTCTCATCCGGAAGACGGCACCTCTGACAGTGCAGCACTCTCCCAGTACTGCACTGGAGTGTCAGCCTAGCTTTATGTGTTCAAGTCCCTGGAGTGGGACTCTGAACCCACAACCTTCTGACTCAGAGGCGAGTGTGCTACCCACTGAGCCACAGATGACACAGTAATGCAAACGTATTCAACAAAGAACGTGCATCCGATGTGGCTACATATCGTGACCAAAGCAATTCTTGCTCCATGAGTAGAGCTAGAAATTGTGACCCCTCTGTTTGGATTCAAGTGCAAGCCTTACCCAGCTGATACGCATCTTTTTTAAGAGAAGACATGGCTGACATAATGGAATACTGATTTATTAAACACAACCAGAAGTCTGTTTTCCTACTATCATGTCTATTAATAGAATACTAACGAGGAATGAAGCTGCAACCTTCTCTTCAAAAATGCCAATAGGTGATAATAGCCTTCAGAGCGTACAGTTAATAGATCAGTTGTAGATCTGCATTCTCATTTTCTTTTACTTTGAAATTATTTAAAAAAATCTAATTTCTAATAACAACCAAAAGGATCAGACGTCAAGAAATATTTATTAGAATGTAAATAGCGTGTCATAATTGGACAAAGGAAATAAATAGAACACCCATAATTTCTGTTACTAGTGCAGTCAGATACACAAGCAATTACAATAATGAATCTTTGAACATTTATACTGGGTTATTAAACAAACTGGCTTCAAAAAGTTTTCATAATGCCAAGCTTAAAGAACAAAGAAAATAATTTCAAATAAATGTAGCATAAAATAATAAATTAACGAGCGGATTGCTGATTGTAAACATGAAGCCTGTTTTGGGATAAAACTCATTAACGGGCCAGTTTTTGTGTGCATGTTTGGTCCCTGTTGTGATATTGTACAAATATTTGGAATGGGTCAACCTCAGAATGTGCATCGGCACACTTCAGGCACAAAAAACAGGGGACAACAAAGCGTGCACATGCAATTTTAATGTATAGGAGCCAAGGCCTGCAAGAATTCCCTTGGTTGTGGGCAGAGAGCAGAGCAACCACAGTGATGTCAGAGGTTACTGACCTACAGATTAAGATATCCAGTAAAGCAAGAGAGAGACCAGAGAGACTCCATGTTAAACAAATTATCAAAGCAGTTGAGATTAACTTTAGCTAAGACTCTATAACCAGACCTTGCTCATCACAAAGCTTTATTAAAAATGTAGAATGCGGTTTAAATAACAGGAAGGAAAGTTACACTTGTGTTGAAGACTTTTACTCATTTCTAGACAATTCATTTTTAAGAACTTAAAAACATGAGAAGGCATGGCACAATACAAAGCCGTAGAATTGCCAAGCTTTCCAAGTACAAAAATAGAGTTCTCCTTTGTGGGTTACCATAAATTATGGGCATTTTTCTTGACTTTGAACACATTGCTAATGTTATGCATATGTTCCTTTGCCTTGCCTTGAAAGGTCACATTGCAGTTCTGAGAGTTCAGACTACTATTTATTGATTTCCCCCTCCCCTGTTATACCTCAAAAATAGCAATTTAAAAAAAATCTATACTGTAACAGCTTGCTTTCTGCAGTCTTATTCACTGCTTGATTACTATATTTTTATGCAATTTATACTTCTGAACTTGTTGCGTAAAGTACAAAATTGACTGATTTGAAAAGTAAAACTTGCCTCGAAATGGGAACTGTTGGTAGCAGCGATTTCTTTCAAACACACATGATCTTGGCTCACAGTGTATTTTATCAAATGTCAGAGAGGTCGTTATAAGTGCCCTTATACAGTGAAGCACATGCTATCAAATGAAGATGTCTTGTGTATGGAGTGGTAGTTTACAATTAGTGGCTCATGCCTCCATCAAACTACCAGCAAAAGGTATCCTGTCAAGGAAAAAGTGGGTTCATTCCTTTAAAACCATCTACTCCCTGGTCCCTCCCCAACACACACACACACACAGACACAGACACACACACACGCACTCAGACACACAGACACACACACACAGACACACAGACACACAGACACAGACACAACACACACACACAACGACACGCACACAGACACACACACACACAAACACATACACACGCCCTCAGACACACAGACACACACACACTGACACACAGACACAGACACACACACAACACACACACACAACGACATGCACACAGACACAAACACACACACACGCACTCAGACACACAGACACACACACACAGACACACACACACACACACACACACACCACACACAGACACACACAACACACAGACACACACAGCAGACACAGACACACACACACACAGACACACACAATACATAGACAACACACACACAGACAGGCACAACACACACACACACACAGACACAACACACACACACACACACACACACACAAACACACAACACAGACAACACACAGAGACACACACAGACACACACAACACACATACAGAACACACACAGACACACAACACACACAGACAGAGAGACACACACACAGACACACAGAACACACAGACACAACACACACACAGACAGACACAACACACACACGGCACACAACACACACACCACACACAGACACACACAACACAAACACACAGACAGACAGACATACACAACACACACACAGACACACACACACACAGATTCACAGACACACACAACACACACAGACACACACAGACACACACAGCATACACACACAACACAGACAACACACACACACACACAGACACACAGACAGACACACATACACACAACACACACACACACACACACACACACACACACAAACACACAGACACACACCACACACACAGACAAACACACCCACGCACACAGACACACACACAGACACACACACACCCACACACACACACAGAAACACACAGACACACACCACACACAGACACACACACAGACACACACACCCACACACACAGACACACACACAGACACACACACACAGACACACACAACACACACAGACACACACACACACAGACAGACACACAACACACACACACACACACACAGAAACACACAGACACACACCACACACAGACACACACACAGACAAACACACCCATGCACACAGACACACACACAGATACACACCCACACACACACAGAAACAAACAGACACACACCACACACAGACACACACACAGACACACACACCCACACACACACACAGACACAGACACAAACACACACACATTGACAGACACACACACACATGGACACATACACACACACAGACAGACACGCACACACAGACACACACCCAGACAGACACACCCACACACAGACAAACACGCAGACACATAAGAACATAAGAAGTAGGAGCAGGAGTAGGCCATACGGCCCCTCGGGCCTGCTCCGCCATTCAATAGGATCATGGCTGATCCGAATCTAGACTCACGTCCACTTCCCTGCCCGCTCCCCGTAACATCTAATTCCCTTATCAGCTAGGAAACTGTCTATCCCTGTTTTAAATTTATTTAATATCGCAGCTTCCACAGCTCTCTGCGGTAGCAAATTCCATAGATTCACCACCCTCTGAGTGAAGAAGTTTCTCCTCATCTCAGTTTTGAAAGGGCAGCCCCTTATTCTAAGATTATGCCCCCTAGTTCTAGTCTCACCCATCAGTGGAAACATCCTCACCGCATCCACCCAATCAAGCCCCCGCACAATCTTATATATTTCGATAAGATTGTCTCTCATTCTTCTGAATTCCAATGAGTAGAGGCCCAAACTACTCAACCTTTCCTCATAAGTCAACCCCCTCATCTCCAGAATCAACCGAGTGAACCTTCTCTGAACTGCCTCGAGGGCAAGTATATCTTTTCTTAAATATGGAAACCAAAACTGTACGCAGTATTCCAGGTGTGGCCTCACCAGTACCCTGTATAACTGCAGCAAGACTTCCCTGTTTTTATACTCACAATTCACAATTCACAATTCAAATCGCTTTATTGGCATGATAAGGTACATCTTATGTTGCCAAAGCATCAAAATACATTTATGGTTGAACACATAAACGCGGTTCTATTCATACAGTTTATAAATATACATTCGCCTTGTTTGTATATATTCTTGTCTTAGTTTATTGGTTGTCCCTCTGTTCATGGCAAGCTGTAACATAGTGTGCCGCCAGTGTTACACAGCTTCTCTCCTCCCCCAGTAGGAATGGGAGTTTTTGGTTGTCATTCAGATTTCTGAATTCAGGGCATATTTGGGAGAATTTTTTGTAGAAATTCTCCCTGATGCCCTGATATTTTCCACAGGCTGTGAGGAAGTGCATCTCTGTCACCCTTGCAATAAAAGCCAAGATTCCATTGGCCTTCCTGATCACCTGCTGCACCTGCATACTAACCTTCTGTGTTTCATGCACCAGGACCCCCAGATCCCTTTGTACTGTAGCACTTTGCAGTTTCTTTCCATTTAGATAATAACTTGCTCTTTGATTTTTTCTGCCAAAGTACATAACCTCACACTTTCCAACATTATATTCCATCTGCCAAATTCCTGCCCACTCACTTAACCTGTCTATGTCCTTTAGCAGGTTTTTTGTGTCCTCCTCACTCACTGCTTTCCCTCCCATCTTTGTATCGTCGGCAAACTTGGATACATTGCAATTGGTCCCCTCCTCCAAATCGTTAATATAGATTGTAAAGAGTTGGGGTCCCAGCTCTGACCCCTGCGGAACACCACTAGTTACTGATTGCCAACCCGAGAATGAACCATTTATCCACACTCTCTGTTTTTTGTTAGACAGCCAATATTCCACCCATGCCAGTATATTACCCCCAATCCCGTGATTTTTTATCTTGTGCAGTAATCTTTTGTGTGGCACCTTGTCAAATGCCTTTTGGAAGTCCAAATACACCACATCCACTGGTTCCCCTTTATCCATCCTGTTTGTTATGTCTTCAAAGAATTCGAGCAAATTTGTCAAACATGACTTCCCCTTCATAAAACCATGCTGACTCTGTCCGATTAAATTATGCTTATCCAAATGTCCTGTTACTGCTTCCTTAATAATGGACTCCAACATTTTACCAACCACAGATGTTAGGCTAACTGGTCTATAGTTTCCAGCCTTTTGTCTACCTCCCTTTTTAAATAAGGGCGTTACATTAGCAGTTTTCCAATCTGCTGGGACCTTTCCTGAATCCAGGGAGTTTTGGAAAATTACCACCAATGCATCCGCAATCCCTACCGCTACTTCTCTCAAGATCCTAGGATGTAAGCCATCAGGTCCAGGGGATTTATCCGCCTTAAGTCCCATTATCTTACTGAGTACCATCTCCTTAGTGATTTTAATCGTGTTTAGCTCCTCCCCCCCTACCTCCCCCCCTATAGCCCCCTGTTTGTCCAGTGTTGGGATATTTTTAGTGTCCTCTACTGTAAAGACTGATACAAAATATTTGTTCAGCGTATTTGCCATCTCCATGTTCCCCACTACTAATTTCCCGGTCTCATCCTCTAAGGGACCAACATTCACTTTAGCCACCCTTTTTCTTTTTATATAACTGTAGAAACTCTTGCTATCTGTTTTTATATTTTTTGCTAGTTTACTTTCATAATCTATCTTCCCTTTCTTAATTAATCTTTTAGTTATTCTTTGCTGGCTTTTAAATGCTTCCCTATCTTCTATCCTCCCACTAGATTTGGCTACTTTATATGCCCTTGTTTTCAGTCGGATACTGCCCTTTATTACTTTACTTAGCCACGGATGGCTGTCTTTTCTTTTACGCCCCTTTTTCCTCAGTGGAATATATTTTTCTTGAAAGTTGTGCAATATCTCCTTGAATGTAGACCACTGCTCTTGTACCATCTTACACCTTAATCTATTTTCCCAGTCCACTTTAGTCAACTCTGCTCTCATACCTTCATAGTCTCCTTTATTTAACCTTAGTATGCTGGTTTGAGATCCAACTCTCTCACCCTCCAACTGAATTTGGAATTCAACCATGTTATGGTCACTCATTCCAAGGGGATCCTTTACTAGGACATTTTTTATTAATCCTGTCTCATTACACAGGACCAGATCTAAGATTGCCTGCCCCCTGGTTGGTTCAGTAACATACTGCTCAAGGAACCCGTCCATAATGCACTCTATGAACTCTTCCTCAAGGCTGCCATGCCCAATTTGATTTGTCCAGTCAATATGAAAGTTAAAATCTCCCATGATTATAGCTGTTCCCTTATTACAAGCCCCAACTTTTTCCTGATTTATACTCCAACCAATAGAGTTGCAACTGTTAGGAGGCCTATAGACTACGCCCACTAGTGACTTTTTCCCCTTATTATTCCTTATCTCCACCCAAACTGTTTCACTATCCTAATCCTTTGACCCAATATCATTTCTCACTATTGCAGTGATTCCATGTTTCTGTAATGGCCACCAGATCATACCCATGTGTAGTTATTTGTACCGTCAATTCATCTATTTTGTTACGAATGCTGTGTGCATTCAGGTAAAGAACTTTTAAATATATTTTGTGACAATTTATTCCTGCTTTTACCCCCTTTACTACTTTACCTTTATCTTTATATATTCTGTTCCTTCCTGACACGCTCTGGTTTTTAATTTCCCCACTGCTACTTTGCTCTATTGCCTTCTCCGCTGACATTTTTATTTTTCACTCTCTTGAAACCTCCCCCCCACTAATTAGTTTAAAGCCCTCTCTACAGCCCTAGTTATTCGATTCACCAGGATTCTAGTCCCAGCACTGGCCAAGTGAAGTCTGTCCCAACGGAACAGCTCTCTCCTGTCCCAGTACTGGTGCCAGTGTCCCAAGAAGCAAAACCCATTTCTCCCACACCAGTCTTTGAGCCACGCAATTAACTCTCTGATTTTATTTACCCTAGCCAAATTTGCTTGTGGCTCAGGTAGTAATCCAGAGATTATTACTATTATGTCCGTGTGTAATTGAGACACGGACTGCAGGAGTTGGTTATAACAGGTCTTTACTGAGTGGAGACAAACTGGAACTAACTATGCAAAGTTACTACACAGGCTTATATACAGGGGTGGTCACTACTGGTACTGCAGTATACAGGGGCTGCAGAATATAGTTCCTTCTGCAAAGTATATACACTACAATTCCTCCCCTTTTAGCTAAACAGTACATAACATTCGATTAATAATTAAATAACATATTTACAATTACAGTTGTCATATACATTAGCTGAAGTTAAGCAATTATAAGTTCAGTCTTTGAGGAGGCTTCCTGATTCTGTCTGGATAACGCCTCTTTGGGGTATCAGGTTCTTCTGGCAGAGTTGATTCAGAATCAATGTCGTTGTTGGGTTCGTCTGCTTCAAATATTCCCGATTCTGAGGTAGATGCAATTGGTACTTCGGTTTCATCACCAGGTGTGTCGGATCGTGGTGTGGAATTGACGTTTTCCAGTGACTCTAGAATCTGGTCAGCATGGCGTCTTACAATGCTCTCTCCAACGTCCACGGTATACATTAGAGGTCCTTGCCGTGTACAGATCGTTCCTGGCTGCCATTTCTCTGTGCGGTAGTCCCGGGCCAAAACTGGTTGACCTATCTTAAAACTCCTGGTCGGCCTTTCATTCATATTCTGAAACTGCCTGTTCTCCACATCTCTTCTGATGTTTGGCTTAACCAAATCCAAGCGGCATCATAGTCTTCGATTGAAGAACATCATGGCTGGAGTTTGGTTGGTAACCGCATGTGTCGCATTCCGGTAGGCAAACAAGAAGTTATCCACCTTGTGTTGTAGGGGTATGTCTTCATTACACATTGCCTTGATAGCCTTCTTGAATGTTTGAACGAACCTCTCAGCCAATCCATTGGTGGCTGGATGATATGGGGCGGATGTGTAATGCTTAACACCATTGATCTTTAAGAACCTCCGGAACTCTTCAGACACAAACTGTGGTCCATTGTCGGAGCAAATCTGTTCAGGCAGCCCATTTCTGGCGAATATGGTTCGTAAGACTGTGATAGTTTTTTCTGTGGTGGTTGAGGACATTTTTATTACCTCTGGCCACTTTGAATGTGCATCCACCGCAATTAAAAACGTCGAGTCCATAAATGGACCAGCAAAATCAATGTGCACCCTTTGCCATGGAGATGAGGGCCACTCCCATGGATGTAGAGGGGCTTGCGGTGGGGCGTTTTGGACCTTCTGGCATCCTGTACAGCTCTTGGTCATCTCTTTGATTTCTCTATCGATTCCCGGCCACCACACAAACGCTCTGGCTAAGTTCTTCATTTTTACCCCTCCCAGATGACCCTCATGAAGCTCATTGAGCACTCTATCCTTCAATTTGGGTGGAATTACTACTCTGGATCCACACATCAAGGTTCCTCTGCACACTGACAGCTGTTCTCTTCTCGGCGAGAATGCTGGCAACAGTGGTTCGCCATGTGCTGGCCATCCCTTCACCGTTAAATCATAGACCCAGGAGAGTGTCGGGTCATTTCGTGTTTCCTTTTCTATGTTTGCATTCATCACAGGTAGACATTCGACTATGGTCGAGTGGAATATCTCCACTGGATCCACTGCAGGTGCTTCTACCACCGTCGGCAACGGTAGGCGCGACAATCCATCAGCATTCCCATGCTATTTAGTTCCTTTGTACTCGATGTCATATTGGTGTGCCCCTAGGAAAAGGGACCACCTCTGTAGCCGTTGTGCTGTCATTATCGGGAAGCCCTTCTGAGGGTTGAAAATGGAGACAAGAGGTTGATGATCAGTTAGTAGAGTAAATTTCTGACTGTGCAGGTAGTGATTGAACTTCTTCACCCCCCACACCAGGCTGAGGGCCTCTGTCAATCTGGGCGTAGTTACGCTCGGCTGAAGTTAACGAGCGTGACGCAAAAGCTATCGGCCTCTCTGAACCATCAAGGAATTTATGTGACAGTACCGCTCCAATGCCGTAGGGAGACGCATCACACGCCAGTCTTATCGGTAGTGATGGGTTGTAGTGAGCCAATACTTCTCTTGAAGTGATTAGGTCTTTACTCTTCTGAAAGGCCCGCTTACATTCATCGCTCCATTTCCATGCTACTCCAGTTTGTAGTAGGGCATTCAGTGGGTGCAGAATTGTGGACAAATTCGGCAAAAACTTACGGTAGTAATTCACCAATCCGAGGAATGACCTCAGTTGCGACACATTTTCAGGCACTGGAGCCTTAACTACCGCTTCAATTTTGTCAGGGGACTTATGTAACCCCTCTTCATCAATCACGTGGCCACAATACGATATCTGTTTCTTAAAAAACTCGCACTTGGGGCGATTGGCTCGTAGCCCATGTTCTCTTAGTCTAGTGAGCACCTGCTCTAGGTTGGCAAGGTGTTCACTGTCATTTTCACCTGTCACTAGGATGTCGTCCAAGTAACACTGAGTCCCCAGAATCCCTTGCAGGACTTGTTCCATCGCTCTTTGCCATATCGCTGGAGCTGGTGCTACTCCGAATACAAGTTGATTATACTGGTAAAGACCTTTGTGAGTGTTTATCGTGAGATACTTCCTAGAGGATTCTTCAACCTCCATCTGCAAATATGCTTGTGCTAGGTCAATTTTTGTAAAACGCTTCCCTCCAGATAGTGAGGCGAAAATATCTTCTATCCTCGGGAGAGGATACTGTACTGTGTGAAGGACTGGGTTCACTGTCACCTTGAAGGCCCCACAGATGCGAACCTTCCTTGGCTCCTCAGACTTATTGTTTAACGTTTTCTTCATGACAGGAACGATGGGTGTTGCCCACTCGCTCCAGTCTACCTTAGATAACACGCCTGCATTCTCCAGATTCTCCAGCTCTGCCTCGACGGCTGGGCGAATTGCATATGGTACCGGTCTTGCTTTGAAAAACTTGGGAATTGCATTCTCTTCTATTTTTATTGAGGCGGTTACGCCTTTAAGAGTTCCCAGTTCTTGTTGAAATACCTCTTTGGCGTTAGCCAAGATTTTTGACAATTGTCCAGGTGTGACGTCGTCATCCTTTTTACCAGCCACCGTCAGTGCCTGAATGGAGTGCCAGTCTAAACTTATCTTTCTGATCCATTCACGTCCCAATAACGGTGGTCCACCATCTTGCAGTATGTACAGATACAATTTCTGTATTTCCTTGCCGTTGTATTCGACAGGCACCCTTATTTTCCCTCTGGGGTATACTTTTTGCCCCGTATACGTCTTCAAGACAATGGATGTCTCTTTCAAGGGTATGTGTGAGAATAGCTGCTCGTAGCCTCGTCGATTCATGATGGTCAGGGCTGATCCTGTATCCATTCCATTTTGACTTGGGACCCTGCTATCGCGAGGGTGACCCAAATGGTTCGGTGATCCTCTTTTGTGATTATGTTGTGAAGTTTGAGACAGCTTAGTCTCTTGTTCCCGGATTCACTATCGCTCATCTGGTCTTCGGAACTACTGTCCGTCATCTTTTGTACTTTCCTGTACTATTCCTTAGTAGCCTTTTTGTTGTCGTTAGTCTTCTTCCCAGACCTGCAAACTCGTGCAATGTGTCCCATCTTTCCGCATTGCCTGCATATTTTGTCCTTGGACCAGCAGTCCTTCTGGTCATGGGTTGTTCTGCCGCAGCGATAACATTTTTCAAATCCCTGTGTCATTTCGTGGGTGCCGTATTCCTGTGGCTTTTGCTGTGTTTCCGCAGCTCCCCTTGCTGCTGCTTCGTATGATACTGCCACGCTGAAAGCCTTATCTAGCGTCAGCTCTTTCTCTGAGAGTAACCTCTTCTGGGTTCCTTCACTCAGGAGTCCACAGGCAAATTTGTCCCGTAGAGTATCTGTCAGTCCTGCTCCGAACTGGCAGTGCTTTGATAGCTTGCGTAATTCCTTAAGATAATCAGCATTGCTCTCATCTTTATGCTGATTTCTCCTGTGGAATTTAAATCTTTCTGCTATCAGCAGCGGTGTGGGATTTAGGTGTTCCTGTAGGATATCAACAATTTCGTTAAAACTCTTCGCCATCGGTTTGGCTGGAGTAATCAGGTTCCGCAATAGGCCGTACGTTCTTGCGTCCATTAAGTTTAGTAGTACCGATGCCTTTTTCTCATCGGCTACTTCGTTTGCCTCGCAATATACTTCGACTCTTTCCACATACGTGGTCCAGTCTTCTATTGCATTATCGAAGGCAGTGATATTGCCAGTCTTTGGCATCTTGGAAATCTAAGATGGCGCCTCCCGCGCTTTGCCTACTTCCCCGATTTAACAAAATGGTGCCTCCCGCGCTTTCCGTCTTCTCCGCTGCTGCTAGCGCTGTTGCTGGCGTTTTATGCCTTGATGGCGACGCCCTATGTTCTTCGCGCACTTCCCCCCGCGCTGCTGCTAACGCCGCTCTCCGCAGTTCCCGTGGCAAACTGCAGCTCCTCGTGGCTTTCTGCGCTTCTAATTCCTTTTATTTCCCCGTCGTCGGAGCAACCCTACGGGACACTTTCCTCCCTCTTCTCGGGTCTGTACGCTGCCCGGCTTCGTAGCACCGGCCGCGCCCTGTGTGCTCCACCCTCTCTCTCTCTCTCCCCTCTTCCCGACAACGCTGCTCAGCCCCGTTGAAAAGCCACCCGATCGAGCTCTAGCCCGCCGCAGCCCAGGAAGGATCAGTGTACTACCTGCCACCAGCCCGATTAGCTGGAACACCACCGACAGGATAACCAAGCCCCGCTCTTGACAGCCTCTCCTGCAAATCTTCAACTCCGATGAATCAGAGGCGGTTGCCCACGGTCGACGCCCGTTTCTTCTGTTTGTTTTATTTTTTTTTCTTTCTTCCTTCTGGCCTCGACCTCTGACAACTTCGCTTCAGGGATGGATCCCCATGAGGTGGTGCAGACTGTAGGTAAGTTCGGATCTGCTCTTCGCCAGTTTTATGTCCGTGTGTAATTGAGACACGGACTGCAGGAGTTGGTTATAACAGGTCTTTACTGAGTGGAGGCAAACTGGAACTAACTATGCAAAGTTACTACACAGGCTTATATACAGGGGTGGTCACTACTGGTACTTCAGTATACAGGGGCTGCAGAATATAGTTCCTTCTGCAAAGTACATACACTACAATTACCCTTGTGGTTCTGCTTTTTAATTTGGCCCCTAGCTGCTCATACTCACTAAGCAGAACCTCTTTCCTTGTCCTATCTATGTCGTTGGTACCAACATGGACCACGACAACTGGATCCTCCCCCTCCGACTCCAAGTTTCTCTCCAGCCCAGAGGAGATGTCCTTAACCCTG